>NC_134399.1:165354036-165612377 GCF_050003625.1 Haematobia irritans | reverse complement strand
AATTGTTCTAGCAAAACACATGCACTTTGCATAACGCAGAGAATGCCGTAGTGCAAACAACGAGTATGTATACAAAGGTACAGATAAACAGGTTTTGTGTTCTAAATGCCTTATAAATTAATTTCGTAGATGTGCATGTGGTTTCGATCGGACATCATGACAACACAGCAAAAACTATTTGGTGGTGTGTAGGGTGACCTATTGACTTTTTAAAATCTCTGTAACTTTTTTGTTTATGAATATAAGTAAATACTTCAAAAGCAAAAGATTCATATTTTGTTAAGATCTTTATAATGGTTATCAGAAATGAGCATCATAAGGGTATACGAAGCGATATAAAAAAATTAAAAATCAAATTTTACGTCGGAGTCAAAAATGACCAATGCACGAAATATAGCCCCTGATCAACCACGAACAACGATATGCGTTTCTCAAATGACGACACAGCACCATAAATTGTATTTCGGGGGGTCGAAAAAAAGTTTTTGGTGTTCTGAAATTGTCTTCGAATATGCTACAAAACTGGGGGGTGACCGCATCAACTTTTTTTCGTGACCCTATCCAATGTCCATCTGTCCGTCTGTCTGTCTGTTGTAATCACGCTACAGCCTTCAATAATGGCGCTATCGTCCTGAAATTTGGCACAGATTCGTCTTTTGTTTGCAGGCAGGTCAAGTTCGAAGATGGCCTTTATCGGTTCAAGTTTTTATATAGTCCCCATATCAACCGACCTCCCGATTTGGGGTGCTGGGCTTATAAAAACCGTAGTATTTATCCAATTTGCCTGAAATTGGAAATCTAGAGGTATTTTAGCACCACAAAGAGGTGTGCCGAAAATGGTGAGTATCGGTCCACGTTTTGATATAGCCCCCATATAGACCGATTTCCCGATTTTATTTCTTGGTCGTCTAGAAAGTGTATTTTCTATCCGATTTGTCTGAAACTTAAAATCTAGAGGTATTTTAAGACCACAAATTGTGTGTCGAAAATGGTGAGTATCGGTGCATGGTTTGATATAGCCCCCATATAGACCTATCTCCCGATACTAATTCTTGGGCTTCTAGAATCCGTAGTTTTAATCTAATTTACCTGAAATTTGAACTCTATAGGTACTCTAGGACCCTAAAGACGTGTGCCGAAAACGGTGAGTACCGGTCCATGTTTTGAGATAGGCACCATAAAGACCGATCTCCCGATTTTATTTCTTGGGCTTCTATAATTCGTAGTTCTAATCTAATTTGCCTGAAATTTGAGATCTAGAGGTACTCTAGGACCCTAAAGACGTGTGCCGAAAATGGTAAGTATCGGTCCATGTTTTGATATAGCCCCCATATAGACCGATCTCCCGATTTTACTTCTTCCGCAGTTTTTATCAAATTTGCCGGAAATTTGAAATCGAGAGGTATTTTAGGACCATAAAGTGGTGTGCCGAAAATGGTGAGTATCGGTCCATGTTTTGATATAGCCCCCATATAGACCGATCTCCCGATTTTATTTCTTGGGCTTCTAGAATCCGTAGTTTTTTTTTATCCAATTTGCCGGAAATTAGAAATCTAGAGGTATTATACACTGAAAAAAATATTGTCGTGGGGTCAAAGATTTCATGTCTTTAAAATACGAATGCAAATTTTGCTTAGCATAGAAGACGCATTTCTCTAATATAAAGTTTTTTCCTTGTCCAAAAGTCGATAAACTTTTCAATGAAGTCGTATTATCCTTATAATTAAGGGGTTTCACTTAAAAATGGGTATCATAACATGAAAGAAAAAACGTTACGGCTAAGGTCAACTTAACTTTAATAATTCAGAAAAATTCTTTAAATTTAATGAATTTGTCTTTAAATTTGTTGTCTTTTTGCATCTTGACTACAAAGCAAAAAATCGTTCAAATATAGGACATGTTTTTCAACACTTCATTTTAAAGACGCTTTTTACTTGAAACATAGCATAATTAGTACTGGAAGTCGAGTCTTAATTTTGAAAATAAAGTTGTCGTTAACTAGTAAAGGACTTTGATAAAATGAAGAAAAAAATCTGAAAAAGCGAAAAATTAAAATTTGCTTCCTAGAAGCAAATACACAAAACCCAAATTTAAAAGAGAATTGTGTCTTAAAAGTATCCTTACTTGTATTCTCCGCTTCTTTGGCTCGGAATCAATACCAAAATGTTTAAAGTAAAGACAAAATCTTTGGAACCGGTCATGCTTTTTTTCAGTGTAGGAATATAAAGAGATGTGCCGAAAATTGAGATTAGCGGACCATGATTAGATATAGCCCCCATATAAACCGATCTCCCGATTTTACTTCTTGGGCTTCTAGAATCCGTAGTTTTTTTATCAAATTTGCCAGAAATTGGAAATGTAGAAATATTCTAGGAAAATAAAGAGATGTGCCGAAAATTGTGATTATCGGTCCATGTTTTGTATATGATTCTTGAGGGTATAGAAGGCGCACTGATTATGAAAATTGCTTGAAACTGAATGCAAAATTTCCAGATTTTACTTCTCGTAATCATTTAAATAATTGGGGTAAAAATCTACAGATATTAGATTTCAAATCAAGGCGTTATTTCATAATTTTCTTGCACACTTACAAGAGATGTTTATGATTCCTCTAAAACTCAAAGAAAAAATGATTCTTGTAAATTCAGAATCTGATCTAGTCTTCATAGGTAAAATCTTTATATTTATCTGTGGGAAGTGTACTGGTTGAACTGATCTGCTTGGGAAAATATCTGTCATCAAACCCCCCTGAAATTTTCAAAGGAAACTATTATATTTGATTCATGGTGGTGGGTATTTAAGATTCGGCTCGGCCGAAATTACTGCTGTATACACTTGTTTTTCTAACGATTTAAAGACAATTTTTTAATCACACCATCTTTGTTAATTATGCAAGATTTTGAATTAATTTGTATATATACTTTTGATCGGATATTTTTCCCACAGAAAAGTGAAAAAAAAAATTACGTGAAAAAATTAAAGATTTTCTTTAATTTCGTTCTTATTAAATGTATTCATTACTCTTTAAGAAAATATTGAAAATGAATTAAATTTTATTTTATATAACCTAGATTAATATAATTTATCCAATGTATTTAATAAAATTTCATTTCATGCAATTTATTTAAAGTATAATTTAATTTAAATAAAATAAATATTTTTATTTTAATTACTTTAATAATAATAATAATAATAATAATAATAATAATAATAATAATAATAATAATAATAATAATAATAATAATAATAATAATAATAATAATAATAATAATAATAATAATAATAATAATAATAATAATAATAATAATAATAATAATAATAATAATAATAATAATAATAATAATAATAATAATAATAATAATAATAATAATAATAATAATAATAATAATAATAATAATAATAATAATAATAATAATAATAATAATAATAATAATAATAATAATAATAATAATAATAATAATAATAATAATAATAATAATAATAATAATAATAATAATAATAATAATAATAATAATAATAATAATAATAATAATAATAATAATAATAATAATAATAATAATAATAATAATAATAATAATAATAATAATAATAATAATAATAATAATAATAATAATAATAATAATAATAATAATAATAATAATAATAATAATAATAATAATAATAATAATAATAATAATAATAATAATAATAATAATAATAATAATAATAATAATAATAATAATAATAATAATAATAATAATAATAATAATAATAATAATAATAATAATAATAATAATAATAATAATAATAATAATAATAATAATAATAATAATAATAATAATAATAATACATTTACTGTTATTACATTGGCCAGAGCATATCTCCCCATTGTATACAATATAAACAAATAAATTTCTATTTATTTACCTTAAAACTACATAAAGCTTAATTCGTCACAAAAGAAATAAGTAAACATGTTGATTTGTAATTAAAAACACTTTTAGTGTTATTTATATTCAATTACTACCAAATACTTGTAAATAAATAAATATTCCAAAAATATACGAAAAACTGAATTACATTGCATTAAAGGATTTTTGGGGAAAATTGCATTTAGCCATACATAAACCCATACCAAAACAATTTTATTACATGTTTTGACTCTGTGTAAATCTCCATTATATTTTCAAAAGTTGGTAATACTAATCCGAGTTTCAAATTGTTCACAACTAAATAAATAAAATAAAAACCGAAATTATTCCCTTGAACTTTTTTTGTTTGTGCCAAATTTATTTTAATCTTTTAATTCTTTTCTATATAAGTGGTTATATGATGATGGTAAATTTCTATGAAAAGGCTTAACGATAAATGAAAAATTCATGACGGCGGCCAAAGTGGAATTAATTTGTTCATTGCCAATAGCAGGGGACAGTGAAGAAAGTTAATTTTTTTGAAACTTGATACTATAAATAAAAAATTCAAACGTGATGTTCCGCACTAGGTCAGTTATATTTTTTTAATTTAATATCAATTTCCACCCGCATAGAATTTAATTTTGTAATCATAGTTGCCTATATGCAATAGAACAATTCGAGCAGATAACACATGGAAAAACGTATTGCACAATTCCACTGTACTAAAAATCACTGTGATTGTTAGATTTAAATAACATTAATGTTTCTTATTTTATTATTTCTTGCTATAAAAAAATTACTTTGCCACATATATACATTTGCTAGAAAGAATATGTAAATATGTGTCAAAATTCTTTTTTTCTTCGGGAGCATTATACAGATAAGCCTCGCA
Organism: Haematobia irritans; assembly: GCF_050003625.1. NCBI lineage: Eukaryota > Metazoa > Arthropoda > Insecta > Diptera > Muscidae > Haematobia > Haematobia irritans. The sequence goes on along the minus strand of NC_134399.1, from coordinate 165,607,592 downwards.
AACTTGGACACTATGAAAACCCAACAGATATTAACTTTGATATCATTCCGTTTGTAACATATTGAAATATTGCTCTAAGACTTGAAACTTTGCACAAGTAGTTGTTATAGATGTAGGTCGGATGGTATTGCAAATGGGCCTTATCGGACCACTTTTACGTATAGCCCCCATATAAACGGACCCCCAATTTTGGCTTGCAGAGCCTCTAAGATAAACAATTTTCATCCGATCCGGCTGAAATTTGGTACATGGTGTTAGTATATGGTTTCTAACAACCATGCAAAAATTGGTCCATATCGGTCCATAATTATATATAGCCCCAATATAAACCGATCCCCAGATTTGGCTTGCGGAGCCCCAAAGAGAAGCAAAGTTCATCCGATCTGGCTGAAATTTGGTATATGGTTTCTAACAACCATATAAAAATTGGTCCATATCGGTCCATAATTATATATAGCCCCAATATAAACCGATCCCCAGATTTGGCTTGCGGAGCCCCAAAGAGAAGCAAAGTTCATCCGATCTGGCTGAAATTTGGTATATGGTTTCTAACAACCATATAAAAATTGGTCCATATCGGTCCATAATTATATATAGCCCCCATATAAACCGATCCCCAGATTTGGCTTCCGGAGCCTCTAATAGACGCAAATTTCATCCGATCCGGCTGAAATTTGGTATATGATGTTGGTATATGGTCTCTAATAGTCATGCAAAAATTGGTCCACATCGGTCGATAATTATATATAGCCCCCATATAAACCGATCCCCCGATTTGGGTTGCGGAGCCTCTAAGAGAAGCAAATTACATCCGATCCGGCTGAAATTTGGTACATGGTGTAAGTATATGGTCTCTAACAACCATGGCAGAATTGGTCTATATCGGTCCATAATTATATATTACGCCCATATAAACCGATCCCCAAATTTGGCTTGCGAAGCCTCTAACAGAAGCAAATTTCATCCGATCCGGTGTAAGTATATGGTCTCTAACAACCATGCCAGAACTGGTCTATATCGCTCCATAATTATATATAGCCCTCGTATAAACCGATCCCCAGATTTTACCTCCGGAGCCTCATGGATGAGCAAAATTCATTCGATTTGGTTGAAATTTGGTACGTGGTGAAATTTGGTAAATTGCGCAGTATATGGCCGCTAACAACCATGCCAAAATTTGTCCATATCGGTCTATAGTTATTTATAGCCGATCCAAAAAATAATCTACCAAAATTTGATTTCTATAGAAAATTTTGTCAAAATTTTATTACTATAGAAAATTTTGTCAAAATTTTATTTCTACAGAAAAATTTGGCAATATTTTATTACTATAGACAATTTTGACAACATTTTATTACTATAGAAAATTTTGTCAAAATTTTATTTCTATAGAAAATGTTGTCAAAATTGTATTTCTATAGAAAATGTTGTCAAAATGAATTATTTAATTTATTTACGTATTTAATCGGTCCCTTTTTATACCCTCCACCATAGGATGGGGGTATATTAACTTTGTCATTCCGTTTGTAACACATCGAAATATTGCTCTAAGACCCCATAAAGTATATATATTCTGGGTCGTGGTGAAATTCTGAGTCGGTCTGAGCATGTCCGTCCGTCTGTTGAAATCACGCTAACTTCCGAATGAAACAAGCTATCGACTTGAAACTTGGCACAAGTAGTTGTTATCGATGTAGGTCGGATGGTATTGCAAATGGGCCATATCGGTCCACTTTTACGTATAGCCCCCATATAAACGGACCTCCAAATTTGGCTTGCGATTGCTCTAAGAGAGGAAAATTTCATCCAATCCGGCTGAAATTTGGTACATGGTGTTAGTATATGGTCTCCAACAACTGTGCGGAAATTGGTCCATATCGGTCCATAATTACATATAGCCCCCATATAAACCGATCCCCCGATTTGGCTTGCGGAGCATCTAAGAGAACCAAATTTCATCCGATCCGTCTGAAATTTGGTACGTGGTATTAGTATATGGTCTCTAACAACCGTGCAAAAATTGGTCCACATCGGTCCATAATTATATATAGCCCCCATATAAACCGATCCCCAGATTTGAACTCTGTAGCCTCTTGGAGGAGCAAAATTTATCCGATCCGGCTGAAATTTGGTACATGGTGTTGGTATATGTTCTCTAATGACCATGCAAAAATTGGTCCACATCGGCCCATAATTATATATAGCCCCCATATAAACCGATCCCCAGATTTGGCCTCCGGAGCCTCTTAGAGGAGCAAAAGTCATCCGATCCGATTGAAATTTGGTACGTAGTGTTAGTATATTGTCTCTAACAACCATGCCACAATTGGTCCATATCGGTCCATAATTATATATAGCCCCCATATAAGCCGATCCCCAGATTTGGCCTCCGGAGCCTCTTAGAGGAGCAAAATTCATCCGATCCGGTTGAAATTTGGTACGTGGTGTTAGTATATTGTCTCTAACAACCATGCAAGAATTGGTCCATATCGGTCTATAATTATATATAGCCCCTATATAAACCGTTCCCCAGATTTAATCTCCGGAGCCTCTTGGAGGAGCAAAATTCATCCGATCCGGTTGAAATTTGCAACGTGGTGTTAGTATAAGGCCGCTAATAACCATGCCAAAATTGGTCCGTATCGGTCTATAGTTATATACAGCTGATCCCCAATCACACAAAAATTGGTCCATATAGGTTCATAATCAAGGTTGCCACTCGAGCCAAAAATAATCTACCAAAATTTTATTTTTATAGAAAACATTGTCAAAATGTTATTTCTATAGTAAATTTTGTCAAAATTTTATTTCTATAGAAAATTTTTTCAAAATTTTATTTTTATAGAAAATTTTTTCCAAATTTTACTTCTATAGAAAATGTTGTCAAAATTTTATTTTGTCAAAATTTTATTTCTATAGAAACTTTAAACTTAATTATATACGTATTTAATCGGCCTTTTTAGTTTAATATATACTACGTATGGACTATGTGGTATATATTACGGTGTTAGGAAGTTTTAAGATACCTTGCCATCGGCAAGTGTTACCGCAACCCAAGTAATTCTATTGTGGATGACAGTCTTCAGTAGAAGTCTCTACGCAATCCATGGTGGAGGGCACATAAGCTTCGGCCTAGCCGAACTTACGTCCGTATATACTTGTTTTGTTTAATATGTACCTCGTATGGACTAACTTACAATTGAGAAGACGGTGTTAAGAAGTTTTAAGATATCTTGCTATCGGCAAGTGTTACCGCAACCCAAGTAATTCGATTGTGGATGACCGTCTTTAGTACAAGTTTCTATGCAATCCATGGTGGAGGGTACATAAGATTCGGCCTGGCCGAACTGGCGGCCGTATTTAAAAAACTTGTTCGCTGTTGGCACCATAACAGAACCCTTTAGCTCACTCTGCCACAAACGCCGTTGAACACGATGCAAATGTTTGTGATATGAACCTAATATGACACCAAGGCGTAGCATTCTAACTAACATACTTCCTGAAATGGTCTTTATTATTAGGAATACAAAAAATAAAGAACGCTGATTCAAATCTCACCACTGGTGGTGATATTTTTATCAAATATTTTTCTAAAATAGTACCTTTTTTGTTATACGTCGTTTTTACTTTGTTATTTTCGGCATATATTTTTATATAAATGTATGTTTTCCAGTAAAAATCAACAAAAAAAAAATCATAATTTTCAAAATCTTTTCAAAAAAGCTTCTATGCAAGTGAAAAAGTCATAGGTTCATATCCCAGCATGAATGAAATTTTTAATTTTATTTTTATTAGTTTTTTACTACTTTTTTGTTTGTTTTGTTTTTCTATTTTTTTGTGAAATTTAAATGTCCAAAACTTTAATTTTCCTTAAAAAGGGGTTGCATCGGAAGTGGAAAAAAAACAAGAGGTTAATTAAAATCAATACTGGGCACCTCCCAAATGATGACAAATTTTCTGTGGGTTTTGTCCTCATGGATACCAGTCGTGGACAAGAGAAGTTGTTTAATTTCGGGGGACAAACCATCAACAGAAAGTAAATGTGGCAACTTGCACCAATTTCCTACATGGATAGGGTATAATAACCCTCCATCATAGAAATGTTGGCATTAGACCCTGAGTCAATCTTGTGATGTCCGTCCGTCTGTTGAGATCACGATAACTTCTGAACGAAACAAGCTATCAGCTTGAAACTTGGCACAAGTAGCTGTTATTGATTTTGGTTGGAAAGTTGACTCATACTCATAACGAACCACTTTTGGATGTAGCCCCATACACTGAAAAAAAATATTTACGTGATATTAAAAATTACGCAAACTAAATTTTAGAATTAACAATTCGCAAAATATTAAGGACACATAACTACAAGCTAATGAAATTTTAATTAAAATAAAGTTTACAATCATTGCTGCAATTTTGTACCCACCACCATAGAATGGTGACGGGGATATAATAAGTTTGTCATTCCGTTTGTAACACATCGAAATATCGATTTTCGACTATATAAAGTATATATATTCTTGATCAGGGAGAAATTATAAGACGATATAACGATGTCCGTCTGTCTGTCCGTCTGTCTGTTGTAATCACGCTACAGTCTTTAATAATGAAGCAATCGTGCTGAAATTTTACACAAACAGGTCAAGTTCGAAGATGGGCTATATCGGTCCAGGTTTTGATATAGTCCCCATATAGACCGATCTCCCGATTTTACTTCTTGGGCTTATAAAAACCGCAGTTTTTATTCAATGAAATTGGAAATCTTGAGGTATTGTAGGACCACAAATACGTGTGCCAAAAATTGTGAGTATCGGTCCATATTTTGGTATAGCCCCCATATAGACCGCTCTACCGATTTCACATCTTGGGCTTATAAAAACCGCAGTTTTTATTCAATTTACCTGAAATTGGAAATCTAGAGGTATTGTAGGACATCTAATTATACAATTATTTTTCGAGCTTTATGGACAGTAAAGTAACCGTAAAGTAACCGTAGTATAGAAACCGTAGTTTTTAGCCAATTTGTCTGAAATTGGAAATCTAGAAGTATTTTAGGACCATAAAGAGGTGTGCTGAAAATGGTGAGTATCGGTCCATATTTTGGTATAGCCCCCATATAGACCGATTTCCCGATTTTACTTCTTTGGCTTCTAGAATCCGAAGTTTTTATCCTATTTTTCTGAAATTGGAAATCTAGAGGCATTTTCGGGTCATAAAGAGGTGTGCCGAAAATGGTGAGTATCGGTCCATATTTTAGTATAGCCCCCATACGAACGATCTCCCGATTTAACTCCTTGGGTTTCTAGAAACCGTAGTTTTTATCTGATTTGCCAGAAATTGTAAATGTTCTGGTATTTTAGGCTCACAAAACCGTGTATCGGATTAAGTTTTTATCGGTCCATTTGGTAATGCCTCCATATAGACCGACTTCACTTCTTGAGGGTGTAGAAGGAGCACTGATCATGAAAATTGCTTGAAACTCAATGTAAAATTTCCAGATTTTACTTCTACAGATTTAAGATTTCAAATTAAGACGTTATTTTATAATTTTCTTGCACACCTACAAGAGATGTTAATGATTCCTCTAAAACTCAAACAAAAATGGTTCTTATAAATCCAGAATCTGATATAGTCCTCATAAGTGAAATTTTTAAATTTATCTTCGGGAAGTGTCCTCAAACCCTACTGAAATTTCAAAGGAAACCCTAATATTTGGTTCATGGTGGTATGTATTTAAGATTCAGCCCGGCCGAACTTAGTGCTGTATATACTTGTTTTTATTAAATTTGGGACACCATTTTTGGAAATTTTTTGTCTCGCCGTTAAAGCCGAATGTCTTTGGCAAATTTCCCCTAAAGAAAGAAAAACACTTTTGATTTAAAGAAATCCCACTTAAATTAACTGAAATATTGGATCTTTAGATTTAACCCTTCAAATATAGACTTATTTTGAGGATTAAGTATCTTTGGTTTAAAGTTTTTTTTTTTTTGTGAACTAAGAAAACATTTTTGAGTTTGAAGTATCCGTTACAACTTGGATTTTTAAATCGGCAGTGGAATAGCTTTATTACTATACCGCGAAAATAGAATGAAAATTCGATAAATGAAATCTGTGATCTAATTTTATTGATCTTATATTTAAAGTCAGATAAGTCGCTAAAACATTTCCTTTTTTTTAAAGAAGCCGCATCTTTGGCTCGGAATCAATACCAAAATCCTTAAGGAAAGGTCAAAACCTTTGGATTCAAGTAAATTTGTCTTTGAGTGTATAAACCCATTCCTAGATTTCTGTATCCTCTTGGTTCAGCAATTATCATCCAATCCGATTGAAAATTGTTACGTGATGTCATTTTTGGCTTCTACGCATAATGAACAAATTGGTCTACATCGTTTCATCGATTTTGGTATATGTTAGGTTGGGTGGCAGCCCGATGTATCAGGCTCACTTAGACTATTCAGTCCATTGTGATACCACATTGGTGAACTTCTCTCTTATCACTGAGAGCTGCCCGATTCCATGTTAAGCTCAATGACAAGGGACCTCCTTTTTATAGCCGAGTCCGAACGGCGTTCCACATTGCAGTGAAACCACTTAGAGAAGCTTTGAAACCCCTCAGAAATGTCACCAGCATTACTGAGGTGGGATAATCCACCGCTGAAAAACTTTTTGGTATTCGGTCGAAGCAGGAATCGAACCCACGATCTTGTGTATGCAAGGCGGGCATGCTAACCATTGCACCACGGTGGTTTTGGTATAGCTTCCATATAGACCGATCTCCCGAGTTGGCTTTTTGGGCTTCTAGAAATCGCAATTTTTACTTCAAACCAACGTTAAGCTCAATATTATGCCAACCTTTAATAACCCAGCTAGCATTTTTGTCGTTTTTTAAGCACTTTCGAGTCTTTTTCGAGTCTACTTGGCGATTAAAAAGGCAGAATATGAGCTCATTTTATGAACATAAAAGACTCTTTTGTCGGGAGAAAAACGTGACTACCCGCGACTCTTCTTTATAAATCATTTATGAGTCTTCTTCTATATTATTTTAGAGTCTTTTTCGACTCATTTTTAGTAGCATTAAAGTCTTTTTTGAATCGTTTTTTGATCAGTTTTAGTCTTAATATACCTCATCTGCGATTCTTTTCCGAGTCGTTTTTCGATTATGATTATAATCCCTTACGAGTCTTTAATTGATCACATATTACTCTATTTATGAGTCACTTATGAGTCATTTAATAGTCATATTTCTAATCGCAAATGACTCTTCTAAGTACATTTTTGAGTCGGTTTTCTGAACCCTTTCCCTTTAATTAATAATACGTGTTTTTTTATTAATATAAATATTTAATATTAATATTTGTATTATAATTATTTTAATTAAAATACTTAGTATTTAATAACAAAATTATAAATAACAATCATTTGTTAATATTTCTTTAAATGAAAAAAAAAAACAATTAATTTTAATCAAATTAAATAAAAAAATATATATACTTAATCACTTCTTTTCGTTTTTGTCAAACGATCCTTAGCATGAACAAAATGTTTTTGTAATACGACATTCATTTCCCTGTCTGTCGTTTCGTATTTAAGATGACATATATCTAAAAATATATAAGTGATTTTCTTGTAATAAAATTTAATTATTATTTGTATTATAAATATTTACTTACTTTTAATTAAAGTTATTATGAGAGATTTTTCAGCACTGGGCTTAGTGCTAGTCCCCTTCCAGCCATATAATGTAGCCAGTTCATCGGAATATACTTTCCGAACTGAATATCTTAAAAATTGTGCGTGTCCTTCTCCGCCGGTTTTTGCTGTAACCTCTTTCTAAAAAATATAAACTGTGTTAAGAAAAATTATAAATTATCAATTTTATTTGTTAGTTTGTTTCGTCGTCTTTCATACTTACACTTTGTTTCAGCTTTTCTTCATTTTCCTGGAGCAAATTCTCAAATTCATTTAAATCGTTCCATTTAATAATAAAATGGAAGTTTTTGTCAATATTTCTGACAATATTATAGAGATTGCCCCGTTAAAATTGTGATTTAAATAAAAAAATCACTTGCAATAACTCTGTAAGATCATTATTTGATCACAAAAGTACTCGAAGATGACTCCTTTAGACGATTTTAAATCGAACACATTTTATGCCCATTAGCGCGAGTCATTTTCGTGCCATTTTTTGGTCCCGTAACTGTTTAAGCAGTTTTTGATTACCAAAAGTACTCGAAGATGACTCCTCTAGACGGTTTTTGTTAGATTTTTGTTATTTTTTGTTGTATTTTATAACGAACTCGTTTTACGCCCATTAGCGCGAGTCATTTTCGTATCGTATTATAATCACATAACTGACATAGCAGTTTTTGATCTCCTAAAGTACTCGAATATGACTCATTTACATGATTTTTGTTAAAACAATCACCCAAATGCTAGCTGGGAAATGTATATCCTTAAAGTTTTACAATTTTTATCTGTTTATATTTTTCGATACTAAAGAGGTATGTTTGGTTTTCCAAAAAAGAAGATAATATAACCTATTCATGTGGAAACACTCTTTTTCTCTATATACATCCATATAGAGAAGTGTCACAGTCAATGTGTAATTGCATACTCATACATGGGGGAAAATTCTCTCCCATTATGCTGACGTGCTCCAGGTAGATATCAAGAAGGCGAATAATAGCCAAAAAGAGAAGAAGAAAAACAAATCACTTTTAAAACGCAAGCAAACTTCGTCTCTTGAGAGAAATCCCTTCTTAAAATGCAATTGCATATGTGTTGGGCTGTGCGTTCGAGTTTCAGCACATTTCGATAGCTATTTGTTTGTGTTTGATATTTTTGGTTTGGTATTGTACGATTATGTGATGGTGGTGTATAAACAAGTTCGTTACTATACCGTAAATGGGATTTCATAGCGAATACCATCAACTTCCATTGCGCTTTCTTGCATGGATTTCCTTCATGGAGTATTGTAATATACCATTTATAACCCTCGGTCATGTTCATAGTGAAGCATTGCTGCACAGAAAAAAAAACACCAAAATATTTCCAATTAAAATATTGATTGAAGTTGAAAACGTAAAACGTAAAATTTTTAAATTTAAAAACGTAAAACTCATCCGTATTTTAAAGACAAGAAATCTTTGGCCCCAGGACAATATTTTTTCAGTGTAGTTAAAAGCTTGTCTTAACCTAATACTGTTCTTTTTGCAGCAGCTATCTGTGCTTTTCGGTGTCCTGAAGTACTAACCTTATCATTCCACTCGTGTGCTTTTTTTTAGCCCATGCTTAGTCACAAATTCTAGGAAACGTTTGTGTGTGTAACCAACCCATTTTTATTGGCAATCGTTTCATGTGTGCATAAGTTCTTCGACAGATTCTACAACATTTCTGGCAAAAGTTGAGATGTCAGTTGTTTATATTGTCGTACGTGCAACATGACTACAAAATTCCAATTCTACAGATGTTTGATTTTCCTTGTTGGCTTTTTCGATTTGATTTTGGCATCATCAAGCTGAAGTCATTGAATTTTCTTGTCACCAAGAGGACGCCTATGGAACACTATTTGGGTAGGAGGTGCTAACATTTGTCATCTTGTGAAATATCCTTTTATATATAAAAGTCTCTCGGAAGTCTCATTACTTTTACCCTTTACTGTAGATAGCAAATAATGAAGCAATCACATGTACATATTAAGGAAGGATTTGAAAAAAAGGGTGAATAAAAGCAGAGAACTTTACATCATTTGTCATTTTGACACTTTTGTAAGACACACTGCTGTACTAAATTATAAGAAAATGATAAATACTTAAATTTTATGGGAAAGATGTGGAGTGAAACCAATCAGGAAGACTAATTTATAAATTATTATTTAGTTTAACTTATCTTAGTAAATTGAATTTAATATTTGTTAAAATAATTATTTTGAAGATTTTGTATATTTGGTTTATTTTATTTTTATTTGTATTTGCTTTGAAGTATCTTTTATAATTTGAATTTTTAAACTGATATTTATATGCACATGCATATCTTTGTTGATATATTGGAAAAGAGTGAACCAAAATTCGACACATGATATCTGTATCCTTATTTTAAATTTATGAAACCTAAATATAAAGATAGCAACCTAAAAAATCGGCATTTTAAATAGGTAAAGTATCAAATTTCAAGTAACCTTTTTTTTAAGTGTACAGAATTTCTTGAAATTTTCAGAAAACATAGAGGGTTTCCTGTGGTGAGAATAGGGTATCTCATTTTTGATATCTGATTAAAAAAATGCTTCTACTTTTTCAAAATTTGGAAAACTTGCATTTGTGTGCATACGTATTTGCAATTTTTTAAACTTTCGACTTTTTAATATTTTCCTAAGGTAGAATTTTTGAGTTTTGAACATATTCAGCATTTGAAAGATCCTGCGCCACACTGTGGAACAGAGTATTATAAGTGAGTGCATATGTTTGCCACACCCACAAGGAGACGAGATAGAGGCATGGTGTCTTTAGCAATTATGCTCAGTGCGGGTTCCTGAGTCCCTCTAGACATGTCCGTCTGTCTGTGAACACATTTTTGTGATCTAAGTCTAAGTTGTCGAAATCGGTTCAGATTTATATATAGCTTCCATATATATGTTTTTCCGATTTCAGCAAAAATGTCCCAACAAACCTCATTTTACCCACCACCATAGAATGGTGCTGGGGGTTTACTTAGTTTGTCATTCCGTTTGTAACACATCGAAATATCGATTTCATTTCATTTATTCATTTAATAATCGATAAGCCATACAAGCCAAATTGATTACATTGTTTTACTAATGACACTATATAACTTAATTATATAATTAAAACTAAAGTTTATTACATCATGGATATGGAAGCCCCCCCCCCAAACACTATTATTGATGTTATTCCCATTACTAACAAAAAAAAAAAATCAAAAATTACAAAACACCCAATAACTTATTTTTAAGTTCGAAAACCAAATGCCCAAAATGCCTATCTGAGTAGGGAATAAACGTATTCCATAAGCGACAAACCCTTACCTCAAAAGAATATTGCATAACAATAGAAATAAAACGGGGACAGATCAATGTGTGGGATCTAGAAGAAGGGCCAAAACTAAATCGGGAAACTAAGTATGAAGGCGAATGACACTTAATGGCTTTGTAAAATAGAGTCATTAAACGCAGTTTTACAAAATTGTGAAATGAACACCCCAAAAAGTCTGACACATGTATAGTTACGTGATCATGAGTGCGTAAACCATACACATATCGTACAATCCAGTTAAAAGAACGTTCCAATCTTATTATATTTGTGGCACTTGTACCAGAATATACTTCCAAACCGTAAGAAATTTGAGGCAAGAGAAAAGCACTAGCTAAGATTTTACGCATCTTAAGTGGTAAAAATACATTAATACCGTAGAGTTTCCGAAGTCAAAAAATAATGCCTCTCGACACATGGTTGATATGAACATCGAAACTCAGTTTGTTATCTAAATAAAAACCAAGGGTCTTAATGCAGTCAACATAGTCTATGATTCCACCTCCAATCGCTATATTCGGGATATTCACACCAATACCATTAAATATCATTGCTTTCGATTTCGAAATATTCAGAGTAATAAAGTTACTATAGCACCATTCTTCAATACGAAATAATGTACTATTGATATTCTGTACAAGTCTAAGGGAATCGTGCTTTTCAGACATAACAAGTAACTGCAGATCATCAGCATACAAGTGACAGGTCATCCCAGTTAGAATATCGAAAATGTCATTAACATAAAGACTAAATAAAACCGGACCCAACACCGAACCCTGAGGTACCCCTCTGACCGCAGTTCTAGTTGTTGAAAACGAATTACCAACCTGCACAAATTGTCTTCTACAGGAAAGGAACGAAGAAATTAAATTGCAGGCTAATCTTGAAAATGAGAACTTTAGAAATAATTTGTTCAGCAACTGTTCATAGCAAACGGATTCAAAAGCCCTGCTTAAGTCAAGACTAACCAAAACCGAAACAAGCTTGTTGTCTGTATTCCTGCGGATTTCGTCAGTTAGACTAGCCATAAGAGTCGTGGTATTAAAGTTTTTCCTATGACTAGCAAAAATTTGCTGATTCAACAAATTTTCAAAAATTTTGGAGAAAACCGGTAATATACTAATGGGTCTAAAGTCATTGGGCAATCTTGTCTGTTTTATTTTCGGTATTGGAATAACCCTCGCAGTTTTCCAACAATCCAGATATCTTGATGTCATTAGGATATTGTTGTAAACTCATACCAATATTCTTGAAATCAGAGGGAATATTAATTTCACAAATTTAACTGACACACCATCAATCCCAATCGCATTGGATTTAATCCTATTCAATGCTATGCAAACGTCTACCTCATCTATTGTGTGGAAATCAAATTCATCAATTGGTCTCTCAACCCTATAATCTACATGTATTATGTTAGGAATATTACTTGGAGCAGGCAACAAAAAGGCTGCGTTACACTGATCCACATCAACTTCGTTGGCCAGAACATGATTACTTTTTCCAACACCTAAACTTCCTAGTTCCTTCCATAGTCGAGAATGTGAGGATGTTTGAAATAAGTTATTGAAAAATATGCTTCTTCACTTTCGGATAATAGATTTCACCTTATTTCTATATCTGCAATATATACGCCACCTTTCCTCACATCTGTTCTCCAAAAAACTCCAGAAAGCCATATCACGTTGCTCTTGTGCCCATTTTATTGCTGGAAAACACATCCAATCACGATTCCTAGAACACCTCAAAGGCTTAAGTGGAATATGTCTATTAAAGAGCTCCACGACCGCTTCCTTCATGAGTCTAGCTTGCAATCCTACATCCGGTTCATTAAAATTATTATCCAAATTCATTGTAGTTATATCCCTAGCACAGTTCTCTAAATTAAACGAGTTGTAGTCCCTGATAAACCTCAAAGTATTTACCGTAGCAACTTCAATTTTAAGTGAAATGGCGATTAACGCATTATTAGAATTCAAAGTTGGAAGTTGAAATTGCATACTTTTATCTACCCAGCATAAATCGGTTACCAAAAAGTAGTCAAGAAGAGTACACCTTTGAGAGCATAAACTGAAATGTGTTGGTAAACTATTATGAACTATTCCCAAACCAACTCTATTGCATACATCCCTCATTCTTGCAGCGTTCTCAAAAAGATCGATATTAAAGTCGCCCATCATCAGTATCCGTTGATACCTTGAGGTGTTATCCGCCAACATCGTCTCACAGCTAGAAGTGCCCCCATGAGGCAAATACAAAACCCCTGTTAACATTTTTCCGACTCCAATACAATCAACTTCAACCACAATTCCCTCAAAAATACCCTCATCCATAATCCCACCAACCATTTTGGACTTCAAGTCATCCCTGACATACATACAAACCCCCCGCCTCTCCTAATTAGCCTGTCCTTTCTATAAACACGATACCCCTCAATTTTAATAGCCTCATCCGAAACACAACCATTCATCCAGGTCTCAGATACACCAATAATATGAAAATCACTGTTTGAAAAAATATTCCGTATCTCATCAAGTTTAGTAGAATTAGATCTCGGTGCTAAGCTTTGTGCATTCAGGTGGATAATATTTAGATGATGCGGATGTAGATTCAAGTTACAAATTGTAGTTTTGTTAATAATGGGACCTAAATTATCAATCATTATACAAGAAAAAGGAGACCCCGTAAATCCATGATGTAAAACATACCCTAATGCTTAAACTAAAAACTAATCTTATTTGTTTAATAATTTCAATATTCATTTCCTATTATCTCTTATCATTTACTCATTAAAAATATAATATGATTTATAATGCAAAATTCATCAAGGTATTGATAATATTCTTATTCATGACAATTCCTTATTGGAGTTGGTGGCAGGTAGCAATATAAAAAAGAAATCATTTTGTTATGCATAAATACTAGTATGTATTACAGACAAACTACTTAAGTGTTGCATAAATAAAGCTAAATCGAATATTTGAAATAATACGCCAAAAACTTTATTAGTAAATTGTACAATATTTACATATTATTAAACATTTTTTATTTAATTTTCAATTTTTTATATTTTTCTTTTTTATGTTTATTAAGTTTACTGAATATCCAATGAACGTACAATTATTTATTAGAACAAAATAACATTCAGAAACAAAAAGATATTATACAGCTGTTTGGGCGGCATTTCCAGTTAAACCAGTTGCAATAAATTCCTTAATCATGTCAAATCTGACAGATTTTTCTGTACCATCATTCAATACTAGTTTAACCTCCGGAACACTCGTGTTTTTAATGTTATATTTAGATATTTTCTTCTCCTTCAGTAACCTGCGGCACAAAAATTGCAAATTGGCTGTGTTAGATGCTCGTTCATATATACCCGGGCCTCAATATCCGTATCAATTATATGGTTTACTTGGAGGTTTTTCTCCTTAAAGTATTTGGCTATAAGATTATCACGCTTCCTTGCACTGTTAAATTTTACCAAAACCACTTTTTTATTACGGATCCAAGTGCAGAGGTTGGTATCATAAGGCTCGATTTTAACATCTAAGACATCGCCAATTTTCTCCACAGCGTCATACAATTCATCGTTTGTCAACTTTGATGGAAGACCACTAATTAATATGTCACCTCTGTTTAGATGTTTGCGCAAAAAGTTAGTTTCCACAGTTAGTTTTTCAATCTTTGCCTTCGTAACTACTTCAAACTTTTCAATACGGGATACACAGTCTGTAATGTCAGTTTTGATAGAACTTAACTGCGACAAAACACTGTCCACCAACAACTTAGAGATATTCTCTAATTTGGTCTCTAGAGTTTCCAATTTACTATTTACATCTGCGTTTGTGGAAGAGTCTTGGACCGGTTTACTGGAAGATTTAGCTTGTTGGGGTTTACTGATGCATTTGTCTTGCAGCGGTTTACTGATGCATTGACTACACTGGTATAGAAGAGCACCCTGGCTATTTTTGATCATCTCTACACGCAAAAAAATAATTCTTTCCTGCCAAACGAAATTTTAGACAAACAAAGTTCGTTTCTCATTTGCTTTTCGTTGAAAGAAAGTGTATTTGGAAGAAAAGTATATACTTTTTGTGATAAACGTTTATTCTTTTCCAGGATGTAAAAACAATTTCATAAAGACTAACTCAAAAAAAAATTTTTCTGGCTAATTGCATTTTCCCTCACATCTTTCCCACTTCCACGAAGTTTTTTAGTTCTTGGCACCTTTTTCTGTAACACAAACAATGTAGAAGAAATTATACAATTTTATAAATTTTAATTTTTTTTTTTACCTTTCGCCTGGACGGAGAATCGAACCGCGGACCATGCAATTGGTAAGCCAACACACTATCCACTGAGCCATGTAGCCGTTATTGTCATCAATAGACAATTACCCATATAACTAAGTTATATTTATGTAGCATAGCTTGTGGCGCCCACGAGCCGATTAAACAAAGTTTATTTAACAGAAAAATACATTTAGTTGGGCACCGTGGAGCAGTGGTTGCTACGTCTGACTTGCATGCCAAGGGTCGTGGGTTCGATCCCTGCTTCGACCAAAGTTTTTGTTTTTTTTTTTTTTTACATATATTCCAGATATGATCGGAAGATTCCGAAAAAATTTTCAACATTACATTCTACTATATTAAATTTTTACTATGAACTGTAAAATGTGTCTTATTAAAGACCTAACTTTAGAAAAGAACGAAATGGACTGTGTTGTTGGTTCAAAAATAACTTTTTTTACTGAAAAAATAAAAATTTTGTAACAAACGAATTTTTTTGGTGATAAAAGTGTATACTTTTCGAAGCAATTCAAAAAACTCTAACAAAAGAAAAACGTTTTCGGTACACGTTTTCCAAACGTTTTTTTTCTTTGCGTGTATCATGGCCGCAGTCATATTGGGAATGTCTTTTGAAGCACATGCTATATGGAAGCTATGATTGCAAAATTCGCATTTGATATTTGCACGGGAACAGTCTTTTGAACACTGAAAGCACTTCATTTTGTTCTAATTTCGAAGTTTATGTTTTTATTTTAATCTTTCCTTTGTAAACGTTAGACTTCAATGATCTTCAATTTAAACTCTCTTCTGTTGACAGTAATGATCTTTGTACTTGTTTTTTTTTTTCACTCAATTATTTCCCAGGCAACGAAATATTCATCTTCCCCTTTATCATAACATTCGTTTTACATTTTTCACTAGAGATAAGTTTCTCTTAAATAAAGAGAGTTTTAGGAGAGCGATTAAATTGAACACATTCTTTGTTGTTGTATTTAAACCAGAAAGTTCCCAAATTATTTATCAGTTGCTTGTCTATGATATTCTTTTTATTTTGATATTCGTTTTATTTATTTTTTTTAAGTGACGTCTCATCCAAATTTAATTCTCACAAAATTTTAAGAGCGCGAATGAATTAAGTGCTTTATGAAGAATTAATTTTATTTAGCACATCTCATGTTACAGTGATTCACATAATTATTCTGTCATACTGATTTTGATTTTTATTTTGTTCTTGCCCATTCTCTTAATTGATGCACGTTTCTTTTTCTTTTGTTTACTCGTCACATTACTCCACACGATGAAATATTTTTAAATTATTTTTTTTTTTAAAGATTACTAAAGTATTATTCTTGTTGAATCAATAAATGTTCATCAATCGGAGCCAAATATATCGTTCTTTTTAATTTATTTAGTTGAATAAACTTCACATTACTTAAAAATATAAATTTTTAATGAGCAACAAAATTTACACGTCTACTCGCGTGTTATTCTCCGTCCGTTCCGACTATATAAATAATATTTATTCTTGATCAGGAAGAAATTATAAGACGATATAAGCATGTCCGTCTGTCTGTCTATTATAATCACGCTACAGCTTTCAATAATGGAGATATCATCCTTCAATTTAGCACAGATTCGTTTTTTGTTTGCAGGCAGGTCGAGTTCGAAGATGGGCTATATCGGTCCGACCCCCGATTTGGGGTTTCGGGCTTATAACAACAGTAGTTTTTATCAAATTTGCCTGAAATTGGAAATCTAGAAGTATTTTAGGACCATCAAAAAGTGTACCGAAAATGGTGATTATTGGTCCATGTTTTGGTATAGCCCGCCATATAGACCGGTCTCCCGATTTTATTTCTTGGGATTCTAGAAACCGTATTAGCAATCCGATTTATCTGAAATTTGAAATCTAGAAGTATTTTAGTACCACAAATGGGTGTAGCGAAAATGGGGCGCATCGGTCTATGTTTTGGTATAGCCCCCATATAGACTGGTCTCCCGATTTTACTTCTTGGGCTTCTAGAAACTGTATTATCAATCCGATTTACCTCAAATTTGGAATCTAGAGGTACTTTAGTACCACAAATGGGTGTAGCGAAAATGGTGTTTATCGGTTCATGTTTTGGTATAGCCCCCATATAGACCGGTCTCCCGATTTTACTTTTTGGGCTTCTAGAAACTGTATTATCAATCCGATTTACCTCACATTTGGAATCTAGAAGTATTTTAGTACCACAAATGGGTGTGTCGAAAATGGTGTTTATCGGTTCATGTTTTGGTATAGCCCCCATATAGACCGGTCTCCCGATTTTACTTTTTGGGCTTCTAGAAACCGTATTATCAATCCGATTTACCTGAAATTTGAAATCTAGAAGTACTTTAGTACCACAAATAGGTGTGTCGAAAATGGTGTTTATCGGTTCATGTTTTGGTATAGCCCCCATATAGACCGAAGCCCTGAGTTTACTTCTTGGGCTTCTAGAAACCGTATTATCAAGCCGATTTACCTCAAATTTGGAATCTAGAGGTATTTTAGTACCACAAATGGGTGTAGCGAAAATTGAGCGTATCGGTCCCTGGTTTGCTATAGCCCCCATATAATCCGATCTCCCGATTTTACTTCTTGACCTTCTAGAAAATGTATTTTCTATCCGATTTGCCATTGACATTGGAATTCTAGGGGTATTTTAATCGATTCATGTTTTGATATATCCCCTATATAGACCTCTCGACTTGGGAAACCATAGTTTTCATCCAATAAGTTGGAAATTTGAAATCTAGAGATTTTTAGGGCCATAAATAGGTGGTCCGAATATATTGTGTATCGATAGAAATTTTGATATATCCCCCTTATAATTCTGAAAAACCTACAGAATCGACACCCCAAATCGGAGGGCGGGATTTGGGGTCTAGATTCTGTAGGGTTTTCAGAACCACAATTAGGTGTGCTGAATTTGGTGTTATCGGCCCATTTGGTAAGGCCTCCAAATAGACTGATGTCTCTTCTTGAGGGTATAGAAGACGCACTGATCATAAAATTGCTTGAAAATTTTCACTTCTCATAATAATTTAAATAATGGCGGTAAAAATTTACAGATATTAAATTTCAAAGCGTAATTTCAAGGCGTAATTTAATCTTTTTCTTGCACACTTACATGAGATGTTTATTATTCTACTAAAACCCAAATAAAAGTGGTTCTTATAAATCCAGAATCTGATCTACATTTATTTTCGGGAAGCATACTGGTTGAACTGATCTGCTTTGGAGAATATCTGTCATCAAACCCTCTTGATATTCTCTACATTATCAAGTAAACCGCTACGACGAAGAGTTTTCAACAGAAACTATTATATTTGATTTATAGTGGTGGGTATTTAAGATTCGGCCCACCCAAATTTACTGCTTTTCTTCCTTGCAAAATCGCCACTGCTAAGTCGGCAGCTTGTAAAAATGACATCAATTTGCCTATAATTCTAATACATATCTATTGATAAATCATAAATACACTCTTGAAAAGTTATCTCAAAGTTGGTATTTTTTTTACTAACATTGTGTTCCACCCCAGAGCATTAGCCGACTTCAATTTAAAGTCTATACATTTTGTTGCACTTTAACAAAATTTGTCCAGATCGGGTCAGATTTAAATATATGTATATGGGAGCATAAACATTTATATATAGTACCCAACACATTGGACTGATTTCATATGCTATCGAAAATGTGGATCTACAAAGTGGTATGATGGGTATGATACAGTCGGCCCCGCCCGTCTTAAGACTTTCCTTACTTGTTTTAAATTTTAGTTGTAATTAAAACGAACCATTTTGCAACTGCATATTTACCTTATGTCTATATAAAGACATCCCTCAAAAATTTAATATAAATCGATTTAATTTAATTTATCGCCCATCAAATTTAAGGTGAACCTATTATTTAATTAAATTCTCAATTTTTCTATGCTTTGCTGCAATATGAATTCCTACACGGATGAAAAAGACTGTTTTTCATATGTTTGGCTATAAACATTATATGTTTGGAACACAAATTTTTAAACACAATATTTTTGAGTGCAAGCATATAATGTTCATAAACTAGCATAACATGTTTGGGACATATATGTTAATATGTTAGAACATATTATGTTTGGGACATAAAATGTTTGTAAATATAATATGCTTGGATGCAAACATATATTAATTTAGATATAGCCTATAAACATATATGTGTTTAGTAGCTTGGAGCGCTATTTAACAGGGAGCGATATTGAATTAAGTTGGTGGTTGTTGCTTGTTATTACAAAATTAACATTTTATTTTTCCTTGGGCAATTGATCAGCTACTTCTTTGATCCTTACAAACTGTGTGGTCCGCTGTTCGAATCCCCGTCCGGCAAAAGGTAAAATTAAAATAAAAAAATCATACAATTGAATAATTTCTTCTACAATGTTTGTATTACAGAAAAAGGTGCTAAGAACTAAAAAATCTCGTGGAAGTGTGAAAGACGTGGGGGAATATACAATTGGGCAGAAACAAAATTTTGAGCATTCAGGTCGAAAACCTATGTTGTTAGCACCTATATTACCTGTTTATTTTCATAATTCATTATGATTGTAAATATATAAATAAATAAATAAAATTTTGAGCACAATATTGTTTGGGAGAATTTTTTTTAAGCATATAATATTTTTGGGTGCAAAATGCTTCCAAACATATTATATGTTCACATAATAACATATTTTTTTTTGGAAGACAACATTATTGAATTTGGATGCAAAAATACAAAATGTTTGGAACTTAGACTACCCAAACATATATTGTTTAGACCAATATGCTTTCAAACATATTATATATTGGAAGAGATCAAACATATAAATGTTTGGGCAATACCCAAAAATATATATGCTTGAAGCAAAATATGTTTGGGAGTATATGTTACAGAAGCGATTTTTTGTGAGCGTGTAGGATTTTTACTAAAATTGCATTGACCCTATGGAAAATAAAAAATATCAGAAGATTAATGAAAACAATAATAACTGGAAAGTTTCATAGTAGACTTCAAGGGTATCCAGGCCCCATCATTTATATTCCTTATCTTGAAACTATGGTAGCCAGCAAAAGTTATACCATAAAACAATCCACCAAACACAAACAAAAGTCCATGCACTATGACTAAAGGGAGAATTGCCATTAATAATTGATGATGGTCCTTTTATGATGTAAAAAATTGTTCAGACCTACAATAAAAGTGTGTGTTTGTGTGTGTGTGCAAGGAGAATGTGTTAGTGTGAATGCAATATATAACTATGAGGCATTAATACAACCAATGTATACAATACAGATATGGGAAGTTCCAAGACAAATCGCATAGCCGAAATTACAAAACGAAACTATCAATTAACAAATTTTTAACAATATTTTTGAGTTTATAAATTTGCAGCCAAATATCGATGTTACACCTACAATATCAATGTAATAGAGTGCATGACAAAAATAATTTGTTTATAAATCGAAATCATGCTTATGAAACCTCATAAAACTGTGACTAAAAAGTTGGGGTCATAAATGAAATTAGCTCGCTTTTTCTAACATTTCAATTTGACGATGTGAAAGACATCGAATTGCTAGAATTTGTGTTGGACTCACTAGAATTATAGTTAGTAGGAAAAACTTATACTTGGCGCCCAACTCCGGTACACGTCCTTAGTAATGGTATACCTGAGTTGGTTATAGAAAAGCTTCCTGTAATACGCGAAACTGATGGAGAAGATGGAGATCACAGTAGGTAACATTTAGGCGTAATATTAATTAGCACAAGAATTGAAATTAACTATTATATCCCAGCAAAAAAATTTGGAAGTTCTTCTAAAGCACTTCCAAAAATGTCCTCCCAAAGATGTAACTACACAGGAAGTTCCTTTAATTAACTTTTTTGTAAATCTCGTTTTTCATATTTTTAATGGGTAATTTAAACTTTTTTTGTTTCATATAAGGTAAAAACAGACTAAGAATTAATAACATAAAACGGTACAAATTATTAAAATTTTGTCAAAAAAAAAAAATGCTAAATCCATTCTATAAAAATTGCAAATTTTTAGAAATATTTGATTTCAAACGTTCCGCACAAGCGTTAGGATGCCTTAGAAATCATACAAATTTTTCAAAATTATTTTTTTTTTGGCAAAATATTACAAAAATTTTAATTTCACATCCAAAACATTGAATTCGGATCACATCTTAAGAAGTGATTCAAATTCAGTGCAACATCTGTTAAAATGGTGGACATCCGTCCAATGACAAGCGCATGTTAGGTTAGGTTAGGTTAGGTGGCAGCCCGATGTATCAGGCTCACTTAGACTATTCAGTCCATTGTGATACCACATTGATGAAGTTCTCTCTTATCACTGAGTGCTGTCCGATTCCATGTTAAGCTCAATGACAAGGGACCTCCTTTTTATAGCCGAGTCCGAACGACGTTCCACATTGCAGTGGAACCGCTTAGAGAAGCTTTAAACCCCTCAGAAATGTCACCAGCATTACTGAGGTGGGATAATTCACCGCTGAAAAACTTTTTGGTGTTCGGCCGAAGCAGGAATCGAACCCACGACCTTGTGTATGCAAGGCGGGCATGCTAACCATTGCACCACGGTGGCTCCATTGCATGTTAAATCCATTGCTTATGCGACAATTTTGCACCACTTCCGGATCCAAAAAGAACATTTTCACTACTTTTTCGGCGATGCTTTTTTTGCTGGTATATTTAGGAAATATATTAGTTGTTTAAATTGGACCTCAGCAGACTCCCACCGGTCAATACAACCTGCATTATTTTTTTGGAATATTTAAGGCGAAATGACGAAAACTCTGTTAATGTCCGCTTAACCGCTCTCCTCAAACATCTAGATTTTCAATAAGAAGGAATCTCTTCTAGTTGCAGAGTCCTTTTGGAATGTAACCCAATGACCCTTTTGGTTAGATTAGATTTAGAAGAGTATTGAAGTCATTCAAGTCATTAGAAATACACCTAAGTCAGCTTCATGTGCGCTTTAAAGGGTGATACCATCAAAATTTGGTCATATAAACTTGACGTATTTCTTTCAATTTTGCATTTAAAAAACCTGAACACCCCTCATTTTGAAGGTGTGTGTGTGTAGAATGTTGCTCCTGTTTTGATTTTGGAATTCACTCTTCAGTTGTCAAAATGCCGTCCAAGCAAGAAGAGCAGCGTACCAAAATTTTGCTCGCGCATCGCGAAAGTCCGAGCTACTCGCACGTAAAGCTGGCAAAATCGCTAAAAGTTGCCAAATCAACCGTTACAAATGTAATTAAAGTGTTTGGGGAACGTTTGTCGACAGCCAGGAAGTCTGGATCGAGGGGAACTCGAAAACCGGAAGCCGCTGAGACGACAAAGAGAGTTGCCGGTAGTTTCAAGCGAAACCCTAACCTCTCTCTCTGAGATGCCGCAAATAAGCTGGGTGTATCGTCTACAACCGCGCATCGAGCCAAAAAACGAGCTGGACTATCGACTTACAAGAAGGTAGTGACTCCAAATCGCGATGACAAACAAAATACGACGGCCAAAGCGCGATCCCGGAGGCTGTACACGACGATGCTGACGAAGTTTGACTGCGTGGTAATGGACGACGAAACCTACGTCAAAGCCGACTACAAGCAGCTTCCGGGACAAGAGTTTTATACGGCAAAAGGAAGGAGAAAGGTAGCAGATATTTTCAAGCACATAAAACTGTCAAAGTTCGCAAAGAAATATCTGGTTTGGCAAGCCATCTGTACATGTGGCTTGAAAAGCAGCATTTTCATAGCTTCCGGGACTGTCAACCAAGAAATTTACGTGAAAGAGTGTTTGAATAAACGTCTGCTGCCTTTTCTGAAGAAACACGGTTGTTCCGTACTGTTTTGGCCGGATTTGGCATCTTGCCATTACGGTAAAAAGGCCATGGAGTGGTACGCCACCAACAACGTGCAGGTGGTTCTCAAGGACAAGAACCCTCCCAACACGCCAGAGCTCCGCCCAATTGAGAAATACTGGGCTATTGTCCCAAGGCAAACTGGTTTTCTGCGGCGAAGAAAGTGGACAAGGTGGCTGTACAAAATCTGATGGCAGGTGAGGCCCGGCAATTCGGATTTGGAAACGCGAAAGCCTAATTGAATATTTTTCCTGAATTTTATACTAATTGAACTTGAAAAAGAAATTTAATTTGATTTTTTAAATAAACAATTTCACCGATTTACAAATTTTGACCGTATCACCCTTTAATAGTAACTTTTACAAAACTCATGTCGAGCAAAATTGTCTCGACTCCAGAACCCTTTCCTGAATCATACAAGTGTAATATTGTTGGGTTTG
Organism: Haematobia irritans; assembly: GCF_050003625.1. Lineage (NCBI taxonomy): Eukaryota > Metazoa > Arthropoda > Insecta > Diptera > Muscidae > Haematobia > Haematobia irritans. The sequence goes on along the minus strand of NC_134399.1, from coordinate 165,583,893 downwards.
TAGTACAATACCAAATTTGCACTGTACTGTATTTGTTAACCAAACCTCTAAAATTTTAAAGTCTTCTTCAATTAATAGTAGTGGAATGTCCCATATGCATGGATCTATGTCTGTATGTATTCGCCTGTATTTATGTACATAACCTATGTGGTAAAGTTAACCTCAATATGTACTCTATTGACTAAGTTTTATGTAAAGGCTAATAACCACATAAACACAAACCTATTTAAGCCAATCAGTTAGTTTTATAGGAAATAAATTAAATTAAATTATGGAACATTAAATTTCATGGAGGGTCCTCATAGCCACAAAATTGAAGGGATAATACAATTTTATATGACATAAATAAGTATATTTATGTTTAATATTAAATAATTTTTAGATGTTTCATATGGCTTTCGTTGAATGTTAGTTTGATTTTAAGTAAATATGCGAAATAAACCATTAAATAACTTTATGATCTGAAAGGAATTTAAAAATAAATGTTCTTGCTGGTGAACTAAAAACAACAATATTACCATTGAACATGCTCTGTTAAAGTCCGCTTAACCGCTCTTCTCTATATGAACATCGTTACTTCAAGTCATTAGAAGTACTCCCAGTTCTGCTAGATGTGCGCTCTTATAGTAATCTTCATTTTTCAGTTTAACCCTTTCGACCCTAAAGTTGCCTGTGGGCAACTTTTTGTGTTTTGAGACTCACTGTCAGCGTTGTTTTGGTTTTTGTTCATAAAACTGTAACGGTATCGAAAGCTACAAGTGTTTTCTTCAAGTTGAATAAATAATCGGCTAATTTGGTTGTCAATTAGCAAAAAAATTTTCATTAATACGCACGTACCTCAAGAAAAAAATATTTGCGAATTTAAAAGGAGGTTTTTATACATGTGACTTTTTTCAAAAATTACAACTAAAATGTTGAAAGTTTTTATTAAATCTATTGTAGTACATGTCAAATAAAATATTTCTGGAAGTCAAATCTTAGAATTGCAAAAAAACAACAGATGAGAAATTTTTAAATTGAAAAGTTGCCTTGGGCAACTTTGGGCAATTGTGATAGTAAAGTTACATATTTTTGAATATAAGGCCTGGAGAAAAAAGGTTTGAAAAACAATGATTTTGAAAAAATTTTGTACTTCAATTGGGATGTCCCAGTGACGAGAAATGCAGCGATGATGTGGAAAACATATCTGCAGTGCAGTGGGGAATTTGGAAGGAATCGTAAAAAGTGAGGAAGCCACTTCTTGGCAACATACTAGTGGATTAGCACGAATATTGACGCTTTATAATACTTTGGTTTTTTACACCGCCAGTTAAATTGACATGGGTTAAAAACAAAAAAAAAAAACGAAACATTTTCGTGAGTCACGCGTGATCACGCGAAGCCGTGAATGAAATTTAAACGAAATCTCGTGAATATGCGTGAACGGGATAAAAGAAAAATGTGTGGCGCCTGAGCGTGATTATCAAATTGTGTTCGTGATTGTGAGTGAGTAAACTTTCTCCGAAATCATGCTCCCGATAAAAATTTACTTTCACAATCCAACTCACGCTCAAGATAAAATTCACGTTAACGATAAAATTCACACTCACGGTAAAACAGACACAAAGAGTCACAATCACGAACAAATTCACGTTCACGATTAAATTCAAGCTCACCGATTTTAATCACCCTTACTTATTTAATCACGCTTAAGATTTCAATAGCGTGAGTCACGAGAAATTTCGTTAATTACCAGAATTTTATTGAGCCACGAAAATTGTCGTATTCCGAAAATATTCGTGACTCACGAGATTTGTCGTGATTTGCGAAAATGGTCGTGAATCGTGCGAAAGCGTGAGACATAAACGTTGTTCATGTGTGATCGTGCGCGAGTATGACTTTTCATTTCGTGAATTCATTTCGTGACCGTGAATTCCTACCCACATGGCGTACGTGAGTACAAATATTTCTTCGTGAATGTGTTTGAGCGTGATTGAAATTCCACTCACGCCCGCATCTAAGTATATATTTACTGTAAAATAACAAAAAACTTAACAAAAATCCAATAAAACGTAATACGTCTATCATTACAAAACAAACTATTTTGTAGTCACAATTGCCCAAAGTTGCCCACAGGCAACATTCTCTACCGCCTAAACGAATGGGCGTAGCGACCCGAAATTTTGGCTAGACGCTTCTTAAATGACTTCAACACGATTAAAAGTAAAAAAAAATTAGCGATACCTATAAAAATTCGGGGTCTAAAGGGTTAAAGAATCGTCTCATTAAAGAATTCCCATAATTTTCCTCCAATTCCAGTTACTTAGTAGGTCCAGGTCGTCCCAATTTCATGCACACAGAAAAAAATTTCACGAAAATTTTTCCAATTAAGGTCTTAATTGAGTTTTAAAATATATTCAATTACAAATTTAATTGGTTCAAAAGAATTGTTTAATTTAAAGAAAAATAAATCACAAAAACTAATAGTAGGTTAGGTTAGGTTAGGTTATGTGGCAGCCCGATGTATCAGGCTCACTTAGACTATTCAGTCCATTGTGATACCACAGTGGTGAACTTCTCTCTAATAGTAACAATTTATTTTTTAATTGGATCAATTAATTTTCTAATTGATAAATACTATCATTTCTGTGATTGAAGACTTTTCAATTAAAAAATTAATTGGATCAATTAATTTCGAGATTGAATCAGAAAATTATTTCATCACGTTTTTGGACTCCCCACAATCCTTCAGACTATCACGCGAATTCACAGCATCCATTCTTTAACCCCCGTGAACTCTATCGACACGTCTCGTACACACAAAAAAATCTGATTCAATCACGAAATTATTTTATCTATTTAATTATACCCTTCACCACTACTGTGGTCAGTGTTGCCAGTATTTTCCGAGCTCTTGTCCCCAAAATGGATCGCTTTTATCCCCAAAAATCCCCAATTTAATTTAAAATTCCCCATAAAAATCCCCAAGAAATTTTTGGCAAGTACAAAATTAAAAAAAAAAAAAACATTTTAAGTAAAATAAAAATGTGCAATTGAATGAAGATTTCAAAACACAAAGCCAGGAGACGGGTGCTCAAAATATCATCCGATACCAGCCCCCATCAGAGTTAATTAAAGAGTCATCGAGTCATCTTATGCAAATCCTCACTCGAGAAATAAAAATGGGAGTTCGGTCAACATATAGTCAAGAAATAAAATTGACTTATCGATCAAAATGCGTTGCTGTCCGATATGAACTCTACTCTGTAGTGCGGGATATGGGATACATGTTCAAAATCAGTGATGTACGCATATGAGTCCTTATGAAATAATTTCACAATAGTAAAAAATTTCTTAGGAAAAAGAGTAAATTGTAAAGAAGCTCTTGGGCCACCCAAATAAATTCCGTGGAATAAAGAGGAGGAAAGTTTTTTTTTATATTTTTGAAAATCTCTGTACTTCATTAAGCCTTTTTTTAAGCATGTAAAGAATTTCATATAAACAATAGTTCTTACTGTGATAATTACTCGTATACTGAACAAATATCGAAAATTCCCCACAAAAATCCCCAAATTTGTGGAAATTCCCCACCAAATCCCCAAGTCCCCAACTCAAAAATTTTGTCCCCATCCACGAAAAAATATCCCCGATTTGGGGAAAAATCCCCAATACTGGCAACACTGACTGTGGTACAGTAGACCCATCTTTTAGTATACCGATCGGCTTAGAATTAAATTCTGAGTCGATTTAGCGATGTCCGTCTGTCTGTCCGTCTGTCTGTATATGTAATTTTGTGTACAAAGTACAGCTCGCAATTTAAGTCCGATCGTCCTAAAATTTGGCACAGGGCCGTTTCTTGGGACAGAGACAATCGCTATTGGTTTTGGAAAAAATCGGTTCAGATTTAGATATAGCTGCCATATATATTTATTCCCGGTTTGGTCATTGACATTCTACCAAAGCTTGGTAAATTTGATAGAAATCGGTTCAAATTTAGATATAGCTCCCATATATATCTTTCGTCCGATTTGAACTTATCTGGCCACAAAAGCCAGAGTTTTGCCGTGATTTGCTTCAAATTTTGCACAAGGGGTACGTTTAATAGTATCGTTAAGTGTGTCAAATTTTGTTAAAATCGGTTCAGATTTAGATATAGCTCACATATATATCTTTCGCCCGATTTGGACTTATATGGTCCCAAAAGCCCGAGTTTTGCCCTGACTTACTTCAAATTTTGCACAAGCGGTACTTTTAACGATACTGTTGTATGTGCCAAATATGGTCAAAATCGATTCAGATTTAGATATAGCTCCCATATATCTTTCGTCCGATTTGAACTTATATGGTCTCAAAATCCAAGGTTTTGCTGTGATTTGCTTCAAAACATGGAGTACGTTTAGTAGTATCGGTAATTGTGCCAAATTTGGTTGAAATCGGTTCAGATTTAGATATTTCTATATTTATATGGCTCCCATACATATCTTCCGTCCGATTTGCACTCATATGACCAGGGGGCCAGTTATTCTCCCATTTACGTGAAATTTCGCATAGATAGAAGAATTATTATTCTAACTATACATGTCAAATTTAGTCAAAATCGGTTCAGATTACATATAGCTCCCATATATACGTACACCAGAGTTGGGGAAATATGTTATGGTAGACTGTTACACATTTTAGACCCATTTTCAATGGAATTTTCCTCCAATTAACTGGATAGCGATTTGTAGAAGTAACATTTTTGTAGTAGTAGAAAAATTGTCTCCTTTATACCTCATTCACATTACACTTCCAAAATATACTTTTACTAGATTTCAACTGTCATTTGCCTTATAAAAAGTAGATTTCAAATCTCGAAAATGTAGATTTTGAGCGTAATGTGTAGAGCCTATTATATAGCTTCCAGCAAATATGAAATAGTTGAGATGGTAATACAAATTTTGGCCTACATAGGGGTGAAGGGTATAATATAGTCGGCCCTGTCCGACTTTAGACTTTACTTACTTGTTTTTAATTGATTTAATTAATAATTTAGTTAAACTTCATTCCATTTTTCAATTAACTTTTTAACTAAATCAGTTAAACAATTAATTGAGCTTTGCAATCGACAACGATTAAATTTTTAATTGGAACAATTAATTGTTTAATAAAAAATGCGAAAATTTTCACTCATTGTCTTAAATAGCATCGCCTTCTTATTTTGATTAAAAAAATTACTGTACGAGGGCGGTTCGGAAACTTCTTAGCCTATCAATGAAAGAGAATAGTTAGTTTTTCGAAAATATTTTTATTTTTCAATATAATCTCCTGAAACTTCAATACACTTAGTCCAACGCTTTTCTAGCAATTAATAGTTTTCCTCAAGGTCTTCAAAATAGTGCTTTACAACTGTAATTGCATCTTCATTTGAGGTAAAACGCTTGCCAGCAAGGATTTTTTTTTCGATTTGGGAACAAGTAAAAGTCACTGGGAGCTAAATCAGGAGAATAAGGTGGGTGGTCAAGCAACTCTTACTTTAATTCGTTGATTTTAGCCATTGTTAAAACACTCTTGTGCGCTGGTGCGTTGTCTTGATGAAAAATAATTTTTTTGTGTTGTAAGCCAGGACGTTTTTCTCGAATTTGTACATTTAATTGATTCAAAAGGTTGCAATAGTACTCTGAATTTATTGTTTTACCTTTTTGCGGATAATCAATCAATAAAATACCTTTGAAGTCCCGAAAAACGTTGCCATAATCTTACCAGCCGATTGAATTGTTTTTGCCTTCTTTGGGGCACTTCCTCCAGCTTCAGTCCATTGTTTGGATTGTTCTTGTGTCTCTGGAGTATAGTTGTGGATCCATGTCCCATCAACAGTTATGAAACGACGCTTAAAATCCATTTTATTTCGTTTAAAACGATCCAAACAAGCTTGAGAAATGTTCATTCTTATGCGTTTTTGATCGACTGTTAACAAATGCGGCACCCATCTTGCAGAAAGCTTTTTCATCTGTAGTTCTTCATCTGTAGTTCAAAATTAAATGGACTCGATCATTTGAGATGCCCATGATATTAGCAATTTCACGCACTTTCATTCGTCGATCATTTAATACCATATCACGCACTTTGGCTACAATTTCTGTTGTTGTTGCTGTGTTTGGACGCCCACTACGTGGTCCATCTTCAATGCTTGTACGACCACATTTAAATTCAGCAACCCAATTTTTTACTGTTGCATATGATTATGAATTTCTTGTCCCGATAAACCTTTTTTATGCAAATATTTAATGACAGCACGCATTTCTAATTTTTCCATTGTAAAAAAATTGCGGATGCGTTTTTTTAGAACACCTGTTTCTATATGAAGGAGCTGCCAGATCGAAACAAAATTTAACATGTGTTCATAACAGAGTTGGAAGTTTCCAAAACACTTAACTTTTTTCTGTTTATACCGCGCTTTTTGTGTTAGGCTAAGAAGTTTCCAAACTGCCCTCGTATGTTGAGCTCAATGACAAGGGCTTCCTTTTTGTTGCCGAGTCCAAAAAGTATTCCCCCTGCGGTGAAACCACTTAGAGAAGCCTTGAAACACTCAGAAATGTCACCAGCATTACAGAGAGGGAATAATCTACCGCTGAAAAACTTTTTGGTGTTTGGTCGAAACTGTGGTTGAACCAATGACCCTGGTATGCATATGCAGTATATCCAATTCATACTAGAAAAACAATACCCAAATGAAATAGTTAGTACAAATATGAGAAATTTCTCAAACAAAATTATTAATGTTCGGAAATATCACCTACACTCACTTTGAAATTTAAACGTATTGAGGTCGTGCAACGACATCTCCAGAAAATTCTGGCCCTTCGTCTTTGTTTCTAAGAAATATTTCCTTGATATACTCAATTAATAAAAATTCTCTTTTAAATTAGTCACACGGTAAACAAATTTTACATATACTATTTACAAAGTAGTCCACCCACAAACAAAATACAACTTCCTATTGCTCTATGAGATGTCAAGTTCCAACTTCCATTTATTCGTATCATCATGCATTCAGCAGAAAACAAAATTCTCTTAAACATACACACACGCCTACAAATAGTTTCCATTCAATTTAAACCCTACATGTGGCTGTCCAACCTTCACATAACGAAATTTTCTTTACTTAAAATAAAATTAAATTTACTTTGCCACATTTTGCTGTTTTCCACTTCACCCCTATTATTTTCTCGTTGTTGTTGTTGTTGGAGTATTGTTGGTGACACAGAGCAAAACACTGTCACATGGTGTCAGAGCTGTTGTGGTCCCTACTGTGTGTGTATTTTTCTCCTTCATACGAATCTTGGTGTAATGGTACTTCAGTGAGATTAACCAGGCATTAGTAGATAACTATGGTCTCTCTCACGCACACACACACACACTTACACAAAGAGACTGTCATATAGCACAGTTGGATATAAATGTTTATAAGCATATGGGATATTCACTGTCTATTTGGACTATTTTGTAGTACATGTACTAGAGTACGCGTTAGTAGTTTTTGTGAAATTCGAATGCGCATCGTAGATTTAAGGAAGCTATGAAATTTGCTCCTCCCAGAGGCTCCGGAAATCAAATTAGTTTATTTGGGGGCTATATATATATTTATAGACCCATATATGCCAATTTTTACGTGCTTGTTTGAAAGCACATAATAACATCATGTAGCGAATTTCAAACGGATCGTATGAAATTGACTCCTCCAAAGGTACCCCGGAAGTCAAGTCTGGTGACCGGCTATATGAATTTTACATAGGATGGAAGTATGGACTACGTTTACGAAACACATATTTTTTATCAAATATTTTTCCAAAAGATTGCAAATATTTTTTACACTTAAACTCAATAAAAAATTGAAAATTCTAAACAGTGAACCCACCAGGAAGAAAACATTTAGTTAATTTTAGAAAATTTTTAATATTTTTAGAAAATTTAACTTAACAGTATTACAAACGCTGACATCACGCCGATATCACAAAAATAAGTAAATATTTTTCGAAAAATTCAAGAAAATTTATTAGACATAATTATTTTTTTCCACTTGTTAAAGAAAATTTTGTAGTTTCAAAGAAAAAATTGGAGTTCAAAATTGCAAGAATGTCTTTAGTGACATACGAAGTTAATGATGGACGAATTAGTAGTAAAATTTACAAATTTAAAGAAATAATGAAGTATTTGGTGAGAAGTACGAATATAGTTAAAACTTTTTACTTCATTTCTGTATAATTTTTTTCCGTTTTTTAGTTCATTTCATTTAGTTCATTTAACGTACGTAAAAAACTATTAGAGTAAACGAAACTTTCTCCATATATAGTAATTCCATGAAATAAACCAAAGTTAAATTGGCTTTAGTGAAATAGAGAGTGTAGTGAACTTTATATTTTATTTTTATTTTTTATACCCTCCACCATAGGATGGGGGTATATTAACTCTGTCATTTCGTTTGTAACACATCGAAATATTGCTCTAAGACCCCATAAAGTATATATATTATGGGTCGTGGTGAAATTCTGAGTCGATCTGAGCATGTCCGTCCGTCTGTTGAAATCACGCTAACTTCCGAACAAATCAAGCTATCGACTTGAAATTTGGCACAAGTAGTTTCTATTGATGTAGGTCGGATTGTATTGCAAATGGGCCATATCGGTCCACTTTTACGTATAGCCCCCATATAAACGGACCCCCAGATTTGGCTTGCGGAGCCTCTAAGAGTAGCATATTTCATCCGATCTGGCTGGAATTTGGTACATGGTGTTAGTATATGGTCTCTAACAACCATTAAAAACTTGGTCCACATCGGTCCATAATTATATATAGCCCCCATAGAAACCGATCCCCAGATTTAGCTTGCGGACCCTCTAAGAGAAGCAAATTTCATTCGATCCGCCTGAAATTTGGTATGTGGTGTTAGTATATGGTCTCTAACAACCAAGCAAAAATTGGTCCATATTGGTCCATAATTATATATAGCCCCCATATAAACTCCCAAATATATATATCGCTCGGTTTGACCAAATTACCAACCGTACTCAAATTTTAATGTATAACTCGTCTAACTAACATTTAGATATAGCTCTTAAATATATAAATATTGTCCGATCTTTTACACATTTGGATTTTTCACCCATACTGTTTGAGCGGTTTCCTTTTTTAATAAAGGAAACCGCTATACCAACGCTTTAGATGTGAAATGAAGTATAGCTCCTGTATGTAAGAATTTGACAGCAAAATTTGAAATTTCGACGACTTCCAGTAAAAATTCTTGAACGGAGCTAATATCGTCATTTTTGGGACAAAAATCGCAAAATCGGCACTTGCTATTTTTTGAGTAAAAATGGGCAAGATTTGTAGCTCTGGGTACAACTAACCTTATCGTTAAATGCCAATCATAGTTTAAATCGGTTATGATTTAACATTACACTTTCTTTTCTTGCTCTATTTACTTTTGATTATGTTTTATGATTCGTCGTTCAAAATTCCATAGTTATTTAAAAAGTTTTTAAATTGTTTTGGCCTTCTATATTTTGTAGTTTATTGCCAAACAACTTGCTATAGACAAACTTTTGATAGAATGTACCATATGTACATATGCACTTATGTGTGACTATTCGAAGAATTCAAGCAGTCCCTGCAAACAATTTGGTGGTTCCCTCCCTTACTTTTAATATGTATTTCTAGAATTGTATTCTTGTAGAAATATGCTTTATTTCCTCGTCACAAAAAGTTCTTTTAAGGCTATATATAAAAATCATACCAGAAACCCGGGTAAGAGCAAACAAAATAATAAAAATTAGAAAAAAAATCCAGAACTGTACCGATCCATTTCTTGCTAGACTGGAAGTTTGTGATAATATATAGTACTATTCGAAACGTCTTTACTTTGAGATGAAAATCGGAAAAATAAAGATTTCTTTTAAAATTTTTTTCGAACGAAATCCGTAATACTGATATAGCATCACACGAAACGAACTAAAGCAAAATAAAAAAAACATTGCCATTGTTGCTTTTTTTATGCGAAACATTGTTTGCTGGGATATGTAAGTGAATTTGTATAACAGCAACAATTATTGTTTAAATTTTTGTGCTGTAAACACTTCCGTAGCTTCACATACACACCCAAACACACCCATACATAATTCACCACACCAATTCTACCACTGCCATCATGATTATCATGGAAAAATGTTGTGTCCTTGTAACGAAAACTTTGCTCGTCTTCTTTGCACTTAAGTTTCTTTCAGCTCATTCATTCATTCTTAAGTTGTTCGGCTTTGTCTATCGCGCGGATACAATTTGTGTGGTTTATGTCCTGCTGGCGACAATGTCATCGGATAATGTCCTTGTAGCACTTTTAACATGATGATCTTTATGTTTTCTTCCGTTCATCCTTTTAACTTTAGCGAATTTGTCCTTTTTCAATTAATTTTCGTTTTTGCTATATACAAATTACAAGAATCTATTGTAAGGAGTTTATTTGGATATTGCATGAAAAAGTTTCGACTTTTACGTAACAAACAGAAGTCAGGCAGCAAATTTAATTAATTTTTAATAGTTTATTGGGGTGGATCCAAAGTAAGTTAAGTATTAGTGTTCGATGGGAACCTATATATATATATGACTGAAGACAATGTTCGACAAAAAGGCAATACTCCCCCGACGTTAAGCAACTGATAAAATTTAAAAAGATTCGACTTCGGTTAAAAGGCCTCATCACACTGAAAAAACAGTGAACCCACCAGGAAGAAAAATGTTGGTTAATTTTAGAAAATTTCGATTATTTTTAGAAAATTTTAACTAAATAGTCTTACAAACGTTGACACATCGCCGATATCACAAAAATAAGTAAATATTTTTCGACAAATTCAAGAAAATTTGGTAGACGTAATTATTTTTTTTTACTTTTTAAAGAAAATTTTGTAGTTTGAAGGAAAAAATTTGAGTTCAAAATTGTAAGAATGTCTTCAGTGCCATACGAAGTTCAAGATGGACGCATTATTGGTAAAATATACAGAAATTCTGAACTATTTTGTGCGAGACACGAATTTAGTTAATCTTTATGCTTCATTTGTGTATAAAATTGTCCTCTGTTTTAGTTAAATTAACTAATATACGCAAAAAGATATTAAAGTCATGGAAACTTTCTTAAAAAGTAATACTTCCATGAACTAAATGAGAGTTAAATCGGGTGTAGTGAAATATAGGATTCACTTTTTTTTTGAGTGCACGTCATCATCAAGGAAGATTCGTAGCCGATAACTGACTTTGGGCCGAATACCGAAACATAAGCCTTCGATTCTTCTTTCGAACTCTATCGCACATAATCTTGAACTTGCAATTAGATAGACTTGCATTCAACGTTTATGGGTCAACCCTTAAACATTGTCATACTTACCATCATACATTGGAAGTCTGATATATACACAGAAAAAAATATCACCAAAATATTTCAAATTAAAAAGTCAATTGATTCTGAAAAAATTTTCAATTAATAAAATTAATAAGTACAGTTAACATTTTAATCAAACTATAAACATGAAGTTAATTAGAATTAGATTAAATTTATAATTGAAAAACTAATTGATACAATTACCTTTTTAATCAAACTGTTCAATTTGGTCAATAACATATTTAAAAATTTTGTAATTTTTGATTAACCAAATAATTGATACAATTAACTTTTTAATAAAATTCTAACTGCCTCGTTGATATTTCGATAACTAGAGCCTATAGAATCACAATTGTTTCGATGTTCGATAATAAATTATAAAAAATGATTTCGTGGCAAAGTTCCAGATTTTGTAGCCAATCAAAGCGACCGTGGTGCACCGTGGTGCAATGGTTAGCATGCCCGCCTTACATACACAAGGTCGTGGGTTCGATTCCTGCTTCGACCAAACACCAAAAAGTTTTTCAGCGGTGGATTATCCCACCTCAGTAATGCTGGTGACATTTCTGAGGGTTTCAAAGCTTCTCTAAGTGGTTACACTGCAATGTGGAACGCCGTTTGGACTCGGCTATAAAAAGGAGGTCTCTTGTCATTGAGCTTAACATGGAATCGGGCAGCACTCAGTGATAAGGGAGAAGTTCACTAATGTGGTATCACAATCGACTGAATAGTCTAAGTGAGCCTGATACATCGGGCTGCCACCTAACCTAACCTAAAGTTACTTTAGTTTCACACTAGACGAATGATTCGTCTCGGGACGATTTTCGGTTTCATGAACAAACAGTTAGGCAAAAACTATTGAGTTTTTTTTTTTAATATTTTTGTAAAAAATAATTGGTACAATAAATTTGTTAATCAAAAATAAAAGAGCAAAGTCAATTGTGAAAGTGATAATTATAATATTAAAAAAATTCATTGATACGAGGGCAATTCGGAAACTTCTTAGCCTAGCACAAAAATCGCGGTTCAACAGAAAAAAGTTAAGTGTTGGAAACTTCTATCTCTGTTATGAACACATGTTAAATTTTGTTTCGACCTGGCAACTCCTTCATATAGAAACAAGTGTTCAAAAAAGACGCATCCGCAATTTTTTACAATGGAAAAATTAGAAATGCGTGCTGTCATTAAATATTTACATAAAAAAGGTTTATCGGGACAAGAAATTCATAATGATATGGTGAATGTGTTAGTGAAAGAATGTGTTAGGTGAATATGCTTCATATGCAACAGTAAAAAATTGGATTGCTGAATTTAAACGTGGTCGTACAAGCATTGAAGATGAACCACGTAGTGGACGTCCAAAAACAGCAACAACAACAGAAATTGTAGCCAAAGTGCATGATATGGTATTAAATGATCGACGAATGAAAGTGCGTGAAATTGCTAATATCGTGGGCATCTCAAATGATCGAGTACATTTAATTTAGCATGAAGAACTACAGATGAAGGGAGCCACCGTGGTGCAATGGTCAGCATGCCCGCCTTGCATACACAAGGTCGTGGGTTCGATTCCTGCTTCGACCGAATACCAAAAAATTTTTCAGCGGTGGATTATCCCAACCTAAGTAATGCTGGTGACATTTCTGAGGGTTTCAAAGCTTCTCTAAGTGGTTTCACTGCAATGTGGAACGCCGTTCGGACTCGGCTATAAAAAGGAGGTCCCTTGTCAGTGAGCTTAACATGGAATCGGGCAGCACTCAGTGATAAGAGAGAAGTTCACCAATGTGGTATCACAATGGACTGAATAGTCTAAGTGAGCCTGATACATCGGGCTGCCAGCTAACCTAACCTAACTACAAATGAAAAAGCTTTTTGCAAGATGGGTGCCGTATTTGTTAACAGTCGATCAAAAACGCATAAGAATGAACATTTCTCAAGCTTGTTTGGATCGTTTTAAGCGAAATAAAATGGATTTTAAGCGTCGTTTCATAACTGTTGATGAGACATGGATCCACAACTATACTCCAGAGACACAAGAACAATCCAAACAATGGACTGAAGCTGGAGGAAGTGCCCCAAAGAAGGCAAAAACAATTCAATCGGCTGGTAAGATTATGGCAACGTTTTTCGGGACTTCAAAGGTATTTTATTAATTGACTATCTGCAAAAGGGTAAAACAATAAATTCAGAGTACTATTGCAACCTTTTGGATCAATTAAATGTACAAATTCGAGAAAAACGTCCTGGCTTACACAACACAAAAAAAAAATATAATTTTTCATCAAGACAACGTACCAGCGCACAAGAGTGTTTTAACAATGGTTAAAATCAACGAATTAAAGTACGAGTTGCTTGACCACCCACCTTATTCTCCTGATTTAGCTCCAGTGACTTTTACTTGTTCCCAAATCTAAAAAAAATCCTTGCTGGCAAGCGTTTTAGCTCAAATGAAGATGCAATTACAGTTGCAAACCACTATTTTGAAGACCTTGAGGAAAACTATTTTAATCAAGGGATAGAATTGCTAGAAAAGCGTTGGACTAAAAATCTGGTTGTGTACCACTTAGAATTGATTTTGTCAGAAATGACAATTTCTTAACACCAATCGACACGAGCCTTTTTTGAACGATTGGCATTGTGTGGAATCCAACGCGAACAAGTCTTTTTGCCGGTCAAATTTTCATTCAATATTGAATGTGTGCTGGTCCCACTAATGCGTAAGGTTGTCTCAATCTCACTATAGGTCACAAGACCATCTTCCAATATCAATAGGCGCACAGTATCAATGGTTCCCGGAACAACAACTGATTTTGGACGACTTTCACGAAATTCATCTGGGAATGAGCTACGACTTCCAACTCAACATACCATAGATAAACAGATTTATAGTCCTAAACAACCTCCAACAAACACGGTTTCTACAAACCCAAAAAGTAAAATCGGGAGATCGGTCTATATGGGTTCTATACTAAAACATTGACCGATACTCACCATTTTCGGCGTATCTCTTTATCTCAAAATAATTCTAGATTTCTAATTTCATACAAATTGAATAAAAACTACGGTTTTTATAATCCCAAGAAATAAAATTCGGAGATCCGTCATTATTGCGGATACACCAAAACATGAATCAATACACGCCCTTTTCGGCACACCCCTTTATTGTCATAAAATACTTCCAGATTTCCAATTTTAGGCAAATTGGATAAAAACTACAGTTTCTATAAGTCCAAGAAGTAAAATCGGGAGATATACCAAAACATGGACCGATACTCACCATTTTCTCCACACCTTTTTATGGTCAAAAATACCTCCAATTCCAATTTCAGGCAAATTGTATAAAAACTTCGGATTCTAGAAGCCCAAGAAATAAAATCGGGAAATCGGTCTATATGGGGGCTATACCAAACCATGGCCCGATACTCACAATTTTCGACGCACCTATTTGTGGTCCTAAATACCTTTAGATTTCCAATTTTAGGCAAATCGAAAAAAACTACGGTTTCTGGAAGCCCACGATGTAAACTCGGGGGTTCGGTCTATATGTGGGCTATACAAAAACATGGACCGACACACACCTATTTGTGGTCGTAAAAAACCTATAGATTTAAATTTCAAATACATCGGATACAAACTACGGTTTCTAGAAGCCCAAAAAGTAAAATCGGGAGATCGGTCTTCAAGGGAGCTATACCAACACATCGAACGATACACACAATTTTCCGCATACCTATTTGTGGTTGCAAAATACAAATCGGATAAAAACTACTGTTGAGAAATTTACCCCTTTTATTTTTAAACAAAAAAAAAAAATTAAATAAAAAATCGAAACAAAATGGTAAAATAAAAGGAGATCAACCAATTTATTAAACTGAAAGAAAAGTTAAATAATTAAGACAAGTTGAGGATACTTAAATGTTGTTTTGTTGAAGGTTTGAAAAAAATAGAATGAATTTATTTCAAAATCTTTAACAAGAAGTCTATGGTATGATACAATGAAACATGGTTTTTTTTTAAACTATATAGAATTACATTATAATTATCCATAGAAACATATATACATTCAAATTAACGATAGCTGATGGCCTTAGCAGCCAATGCTACTTTTCCCTTTTCTTTTTTATCATACATTTACTGTATGATTAAAATAAACAATAAATAAATAATAAATTAACATATTTATTCAAATATGTTCGATGTTGGTTACAACAAGTTTGAAGCGAACATTAATTGCAAATCAATAACTATTGATCTGTATCGATACACACCAATAATATTGATCTGATTGCTGCTATTCTGCTCTCCCTGGTATGTTCTATTGTTGTTTCATTTAAGTTCGATGTCTGCAAATAGGTTCGATGACTGCATAGCAAGCTCCAATGGTTCACTTGATGAGAAGGTGGTGGTGACGCCCAAACAGCTGGAGTAAGTATAGGCAACACACAAGAGAAGGGGGAAATTGAGATCTGCATAGCAACAGTTATAGTTGGTTTCAGAATTGCAGCAAAGAAATTCATAATCTAATGTAATATAATTGGTGATTATGATGTTTTGATGATGATTATGAAGTTTTTGTTATGATGAAAAAAAGTTGATGGAGCTAATTTGATTAGGATAATTAGCTATAGATTTTTGGTTGACGGATATTAAAATTTCCGTCAACAACTACGGTTTCTAGAAGCCCAAGATGTAAATTCGGGAGTTCGGACTATATGGGGGCTATAACAAAACATGGACCGATACACACCATTTTCGGCACATTTATTTGTTGCCATAAAATACCTCTAGATTTCCAATATCACACAATTTGGATAAAAACTACGGTTTCTAGAAGCCCAAGAAGTAAAATCGGGAGACCGGTCTATAAGGTGGCTATTCCAAAACATGGACCGATAAGCACCATTTTCGGCACACCTATTTGTGGTCCTATAATACCTCTAGATTTCCAATTCTAGATTTCCAATTCGAAAAAAAACTACGGTTTCTAGAAGCCTCAAAACCCCAAATCAGGAGATCGGTTTATATGGGAGCTATATCAAAACCTGCACCGATATAGTGCATCTTCGAACTTGGCCTGCGTGTAGACAAAAGACGAATCTGTGCCAAATTTCAGGACGTTAGCGCCATTATTGAAGACTGTAGCGTGATTACAACAGACAGACAGACTTGCATGCTTATATCGTCTTAGAACTTTATATAGTCGTGTTACAAACGCAATAACAAACTTATTATACACACAAAATAATATTATAATTTTTGAACTTACAATAAATTGTTGTAAAAGAAAATTTTGAAGTTCAAAAAAATTTTTGTTGATATAACAAAATTGGTTGCTAAAGTGACAAAATATTCCTAAAATCATAATTGTATTTACAAATTACGTTGTTGGCTTAAATTTAAACATAATTTAAATTGTATTGACAAGAAAATTCATTAATTTTTTTTGTACCCCCATCACCATTCTATAAAAAAATGGATTTAAAAACTTCCTGTGTTGTGGTAATAAAGAACATCTTTGGGAGGACATTTTTGAAAGTGCTTTTAATGTTGTGCCTTTAGAACAGTTTCCAAATTTTTTGCTGGGATTAATAAGGCAATTTGCGAGAAAAATTAATATTTTCATATCATTGGCAAATTTAACTCATTACCATAAACGTAATTAGCAACAACAGAAACATTTAAGCAACAGATGAACAATCGTTTATTGCAGGGATTTTATTTGTGTGGTCAATGATTTCACCATAAGTTACCAATTAAACATAACCAATGACAAAAAAGAAAACAGGAACAAAATGAAAATAGGGGATCGGATTTTGTCAGCCACCATTTTAATGTGTTCGCTTAACTTCATATTTTACCATATAGCTCCAGTTCCAACCCTATGCCAGTTGCTTAAGGCTTTAGGGAAATTTCCTTCTGTGTATAATCTGACATTAATTAAAAGTTTTACGCTTGTCTGAGTATGATGACGGGGGAAGAAAAACTTCATAATGACAAAAGCACAAAAGTCATAAAAATGTAATTATGTCATTATATTTAAAAGGTGTACATTGTAAAAAAAGAAAACTCAGAAATAATAATTACCATCCCAGTAAAAAAAGCGTCGCCAAAAAAGTAGTGAAAGTGTTTATTTTGGATCCGGAAGTAGTGCAAAATTGCAGAAGCGATGCATTTAACACGGGCTTGTCATAGGACGGATATCCACCATTTCAACAGCCGTTGCACTAAATTTGCATCACTTCTTAATCTGTGATACAAATTCAGTGTTTTAGATGTGAATTAAAAGATGTTGTCATATTTTGACAAATAAATAATTTTTTGATTTTTAATGGATTCTAACGCTTGTCAGAAATATTTGAATTACAATATTTTGAAAAATTCGCAATATTTCTTGAATGGATTTAGAATTTTTTGCGACAAAATTTCAATAATTTGTACCATTTTTGTTTTTAAACTTTTTGAAACAAAAAAAAATTAAATTTACCCATAAAAAATAAGAAAAAAGCGAGTTATAAATAATTGATTCAAAAGAACTTACTGTGTAGTTGAAATAAAGAACATCTTTGGGAGTACATATTTTGGAAGTACTTTTAAAGTTGTGCCTTTGGAAGAACTTTCAATTTTTTTTTTGCTGGGATATTTTGGACAGCTCGAGTATAATTTATAATTCACTATGACATCAGGATATCAAGCAAAAATAGTAAGAAAGGTGTGTACACCCAAAAAACAGGGAAACCACTAGGAAGGAAAATTTTTGTTAATAAAAAAAAATACCAAACTGTATTAGAAACGCAGATGTCAAGCCGATTTCACAAAAATAAGTAACTATTTTTTGGCAAATTCCAGAAAAAATATTACACGTAATTAGTTTTTACTTGCTAAGGGTAATTTCGAAGTTTGAAGGAAACAATTTGAGTTGAAAATTTCAAATGTCTCGTTAGTATCATATGCAGTTCAAGACGGGCACATTATTGGTAAACTTTACAAATTTTAAGAAATTCTGAACTATTTTGTCGGAAATACAAATTTTCTAAATCTCTATGCTTCATTTGTGCATAATTTTGTGCCAGTTTTTAGGTTATTTAACTAACGTATGGAAAATATTATTAACCCTCTACTGTATCTTTTACGATACAACCAGATAAAAATTCTTACGTTTTAAACTTTTGAGTGAATTCTATGAATTGTTGCATTTATTACATCATAATGCTACTTTTAAAAATATGTTTTTCCGGAAAATTTGCTGTAATTCTGCACTCAAAAAAAAAAAAAAAGTTTACTTGGATCCAAAGATTTTGACCTTCCCTTAAGGATTTTGGTATTGATTCCGAGCCAAAGATGCGGCTTCTTTAAAATAAAGACATCTTTTTGAGGCAAGGATTATAAACTTACATTTAATTAAAATGTCATTATTTTAAGGATTTTGTCCTAAACTTTGGGTAAATTTCGATTCCTAAAATTTAAGTTGCATAATCTTCCATATTAGGTCAATATTTTTTTCAGTGTGAGTAATCTTCAGTCAAAATTAAAAATCAAATTTTGACCAAAAATTCAAAAAAAAAAAACTACAAATTGAAAGTTAAATAATATTCACCAGGGATGAACGTAGAGTTGGTAAAAAAAATTGTGTAGTATAAAAATATTTTTTTCTCTACAAAAAAAAATGAAAACTTAGTTTAATTTTTTAAAAACACACATATTTGTATACCCTGCGCCACACTGTGGAACAGGGTATTATAAGTTAGAGGATATGTTTGCAAGACCCAGAAGGAGACGAGATAGACACATGCTGTATTTGGCAATAATGCTCAGGATGGGTCCCTGAGTCGATCTAGCCATGTCCGTCTGTCCGTCCGTCCGTCTGTCTGTGAACACATTTTTGTGATCAACGTTTAGGTCGCAGTTTAAGTCCAATCGCCTTCAAATTTGGCACAAGTTCCTGTTTTGGGTCAGAATAGAACCCTGTTGATTTTGGAAGAAATCGGTTCAGATTTAGATATAGCACTCTTATATATCTTTCGCCCGATATGCACTTATATGGACCCAGAAGCCAGAGTTTTACTCTGATTTGCTTTAAATTTTTCACAAACATAACACTTGGTCGTATAGTCAAGTGTGCAAATTTGATTGAAATCGGTTCAGATTTAGATATAGCTCCCATATATATCTTTCACCCGATATGGACTTATATGGCCCCAGAAGCCAAGAGTTTTACCCTAATTTGCTTGAAATTTTGCACCAGGAGAATGTACTATAGTCAGGTATGCCAAATTTGATTGAAACTAAAATAGAATTAAATTGGATTTAGTGGCACATAGTGTTCTTTCCTTTTTGATTGTATATAATTTCAAAATCGGTCAATAATTGCGACCACAATAAATGCTTGGACAAATGGACGGACAACAAGGGCTAGATCGATTAAGGAAGTGATTAAATGCACTATTACATCAGGAAATTTCTTACAGTGTATATGCTTTACAAAGAAGTACGTAGTCAAAACGGGATTTTCTGTCATTATGAGCAACAAAAACTTAATCGTAGGGATTTAATTGGATTCATTAAATTGGCACTTGGCATGGTGCTCATACCATTTTGTTACATTTCGTTTTTGTTTTTCGATTCGTTACTGGCGGTGGTGTTGATTCCGTGTTTATCGATGATAAGGATACTGAAAAGATAAAACCTCATTTATAAATTTCACATACACACACATACTTACATACATCCACAAATGCCTCATTGTTTCAAACCGAAACTCAAGCAGTAAGTTAAAAAAAAAACTCTCAACTAATCTGTGCTTTCAGGGAATCCGGTAATCGACAATAAGTTTTTATGATTCTATGTCGGCGTGGTTTCAAATTAGCATGAAATGGATTTCAAATGCAAATGAGTTAAGTGTCGTGATCTCTTGTTCAAGCTATACAATTCATTTAGGTATCTATTCTCCTTCTATTGTATTTTTATTCCACTTTAGTTGGCTATTAAAAGTGATAATCGTCTATAATTAGTAAAACCGCTAAAGATGGAGAGGTGTCTTACTTACTGCGAACAGTTTGCCATTTCACACAGAACTCGTAATAAGTAGAACATAATAAAGGGTGGTTAAAATTTCAAGGGCCGATGTTGATTTTGAATAAAACACAAACTATCTAGGAAATTATTGTAATTTTATTTTATTTTGATATATTGGTATTACTCAATTATGTATGGAACAAAATATCGGCCAAATGGGTGCCGCGACCTCGGTGGCACACCTCCATCCGATGGTCCCAATTTTCGATGACGCTGAGGCATAATGGAGGTTCTATGCCGTTAATGTGCCGAATTAAATCATCCTTTAGCTCTTGAATTGTTGCCGGCTTATCGACGTACACCTTTTCTATCAAATAACCCCAAAGATAAAAGTCCAACGGTGGCCGCCAAATCACATGATCTTGGCGGCCAATTGACATCGCCATTACGTGAGATAACACGGCCATTGAATTTGTTGCGCAAAAGAGCCATTGTTTCGTTAGCTGTGTGGCAAGTGGCACCATCCTGCTGAAACCACATATCGTCCACATCCATATCTTCCAATTCGGGCCATAAAAAGTTCGTTATCATCTCACGATAGCGAACACCATTCACAGTAACTGCCTGACCGGCCTCATTTTGGAAAAAATACGGCCCGATGATGCCGCCAGTCTATAAACCGCATCAAACAGTCATTCTTTGTGGGTGCATTGGTTTTTCGACAATCACTCTTGGATTCTTATTCGCCCAAATGCGGCATATCTGTTTATTGACGAATCCACTGAGGAGAAAATGTGCCTCATCACTGAAGATGATTTTCTTCGAAAATTGATCATCCACATCATAATAAGTCTGGATAACTTTAACACGTTGTTGGATTGTGTATCGCTCCATTGTTCAAATTAAGTAAGTCTGAAATAGAGAAATGTCAAATAAAATTCGGAAAAAAACTTGGCGTTTAGGTATGGTTCACATTCAACATCGGCCCTAACAATTTAACCACCCTATATAAGGTGTAGTAAACGGAAATCGATTGTTTTTGTATCCTGCTTAGTATAAGTCCGATTTGGTTCTGCTAAATGGCGTTAAATAAAGGACACATCAAATATACAAATATTTTCTGGAAGTTTTATGGTTGGTTCATCCAGTTTTATTTGAGTTTGCATCAAATATACTATCAAATTAGAATATGTTGACTATTTTTTCGTCGTCCTTGAATTCCTCCTAGTATTGGACTTGTCTAAAGCGTTTGCTATAGGACTTATTATGGTAAATTTCCTCCCAAATAATCATAACAGATGGTTGACAAACTATATAGCTGGCACACTGTCTAATCAGAAGAAAAACATGTTTGTTCAGGAAGAATGAATAAAGCAAACTTCAAGGCGATGTACTGCCGCCCCCTCCTCCTGATTTACTTTTACGTCCCTTCCACCGTCAGATGTCCACCTTATAACATACACCTAGACCTCGCTTTGCGTCGTAGATACGATCCAAAAAACAACACGACGCAAACTGAAACGACGCAAAGTGAATTATGAGTTTCTATGGCAAACCATGCAAAGATTGGAGATAGATAACAACGCAACTTCGAAAATCTAACGACGTGAAAATTAGTATTAATTCAGCAGCGACGCAACTTCGAAACAACGCAAAACGAAACGACGCAGAGCGAGGTCTAGGTGTATACGGTTATTAGGTGTTCCATAGTTACATGAGGTAGAGACTTCCAGGAGCTTGACGCGAAGATTAATGACTACCTCGCTGTACTTATGGATTTTTTTAGATCTTAAATCGACGGCAACCATTTTCATAGTGTGAACCAAAGAAGTGAACCTGGAGCTTGATATCTACATTCGTAGCCAGAGCATTTCCACATGCAAGAACTCTCTAAAGTTCTGGGTGTGACGTTTGATAGTTTCTTTCTTTTTGGAAATTATGCAGAAATGTGTTGCTAAACACATTGGGTGTAGAAACACGATCCTGAAGGCTGGTAGCTTTTGAGGAAAGATAAATAGATTCAAAAGACATATGAGTCTATTGGTCGTCCCCTTATCGAATGTGCGGCCCCCGTTTGGAATCACAATTTAAAATACTGCGTTCCAGTTATTCCAAAACTACAGAACATGAGTGAGGCAACACTGCGAATTCCTCACCTCCATCATCTGATACGAGGACGGTTCGGAAACTTCTTAGCCTATCAATGAAAGACAATAGTTAGTTTTTCAAAAATATTTTTATTTTTCAATATAATCTCCTTAAACTTCAATACACTTAGTCCAACGCTTTTCTAGCAATTCTATCCCTTGATTAAAATAGTTTTCCTCAAGGTCTTCAAAATAGTGGTTTACAACTGTAATTGCATCTCCATCTCAAGTAAAACGCTTGCCAGCAAGGATTTTTTTTAGATTTGGGAACAAGTAAAAGTCACTGGGAGCTAAATCCGTAGAATAAGGTGGGTGGTCAAGCAACTCGTACTTTAATTTGTTGATTTTAGCCATTGTTAAAAGACTCTTGTGCGCTGGTGCGTTGTCTTGATGAAACAATATTTTTTTGTGTTGTAAGCCAGGACGTTTTTCTCGAGTTTGTACATTTAATTGAACCAAAAGGTTGCAATAGTACTCTGAATTTATTGTTTTAACCCTTTTGCAGATAGTCAATCAATAAAATACCTTTGAAGTCCCAAAAAACCGTTTCCATAACCTTACCAGCCGATTGAATTGTTTTTGCCTTCTTTGGGGCACTTCCTCCAGCTCGAGTCCATTGTTTGGATTGTTCTTTTGTCTCTGGAGTATAGTGGTGAATCCATGTCTCATCAATAGTTATGAAACGACGCTTAAAATCCATTTTATTTCGCTTAAAACGATCCAAACAAGCTTGAGAAATGTTCATTCCAATACGTTTTTGATCGACTGTTAACAGAAAGCTTTTTCATCTGTAGTTCTTCATGCAAAATCAAATGGACTCGATCATTTGAGATGCCCGTAATATTAGCAATTTCACGAACTTTTATTCGTCGATCATTTAATACCATAGAACTTTGGCTACAATTTCTGTTGCTGTTGCTGTTTTTGGACGTCCACTAGGTGGTTCATCTTCAATGCTTGTACGACCACGTTTAAATTCAGCAACCCAATTTTTTACTGTTGCATATGAAGGAGCACTTTCACCTAATATCATTATGAATTTCTTGCCCCGATAAACCTTTTTTATGCAAATATTTAATGGTAGCACGCATTTCTAATTTTTCCATTGTAAAAAAAAATTGGTTTGGATAAAGCTCCCGTACAAACCAATCTCTAGATTTGACTTTATGTTTTTATTTTTAGTTATAGAAGTTAATCTTGTCTGCTGATATTTCTATACAAAAGTGTGCTTAGCTTCTTCAAAGAAGAAGTCGCCCATCTATCCATTACCACCGTGTTCAGCAAAGATGAGTTTGTTTTAATGTTTTTCTAAATTTTCTCGAAAAGTTGTGACATTTCCTATGAAATTAATTACTGAAAACAATACAATCTAGTGCTTTATTAAGAAGTTCTTCGTATCTTTTACCTATTATAAAATGTTTCTCCAATTCGCCATACTCTTCACTCTGCTAATGAATCAAAGGATATATTGACGTCAATTCAGAGAATTTCCCAAACCAGTTCATTTTTACTCTATCGTTTTTATATTCAACCTAATGGATGTAAAAGAAAAAAAATGAATCTTATATCCTTGATAATTCTACGTAAAGTGATCATTTGTGCAATGTTTCCTATATTCTTTGCTACTTGTAGATGTAGCAAATTGTAAGGAATTGCAAAGATTTGACATTAAAATAATTGTGCCATTTTCTATGCTTAAGATTAAGTTCTAAACACTTGCGTGCGTCATAAGCAATAGCTAAGTAATGTGAACAAAAGATGGGTATTCATGAAAAGACAAAGAAAAATAAATTGGAAATACTATAGTGGAAATAAAGAAGTTTCTATGACATCAAAAGAAAGAAGGTAAGGTGTATTTGAGGAGAAATGCATTGGTTTGTAACAAGCATGAAAATGACACTTTGTCTTTCTGTGGAAAAATTTGTCACATATTCTTCGATACGATATAATCGGACCTTTCTAGCTCGAGGTATAATTTGTTTAGCGAACAAAGTCAGAAAAAATAAAAATAACGGGATGTCTCAAAAACGGTTTCATAAAACATTTTTTAACCTTCATTTTCAAATTCAGCAGATCAAAATACATAAGAAAAGTCATCAAATGTACATTTTCAGTATAAGCTAGTGTTAACAAACACCACATAAAAATTCATATTTGGATATAAAGAAACAAGACCACTTCGGTATTAGGGAGTTAACAAAGGGGGGCAAAAGAAAGCAGCTGCTTTTTATCAATTTGCAATCTTGAAATATTAACTAATAAACCACAAAAAATCCCATTGGAGACTTCAGGGAGGAACACAACTAAAACTGTACATAAAATTTACATATAAGAACGAACACGAAACAATGAGACTGACAAAAATTGCTTTATAACAAATTTAAAACAATTTTTACACACTTTTTTATTTCAAAATATAGTTAATATCATTTAACTCAATATTCATTTCGATTTGTTTCGATATAATTTTTATACCCTCCACCATAGGATGGGGGTATATTAACTTTGTCATTCCGTTTGTAACACATCTAAATATTGCTCTAAAAACCCATAAAGTATATATATTCTGGGTCGTGGTGAAATTCTGAGTCGATCTGAGCATGTCCGTCCGTCCGTCTGTTGAAATCACGCTAACTTCCGAACGAAACAAGCTATCAACTTAAAACTTGGCACAAGTAGTTGTTATTGATGTAGGTCGGATGGTGTTGCAAAAGGGCCAAATCGGTCCACGTTTACGTATAGCCCCCATATAAACGGACCCCTAAATTTGGCTTGCGATTGCTCTAAGAGAAGCAAATTTCATCCGATCAGGCTGAAATTTGGTGCATGGTGTAAATATACGGTCTCTAACAACCCTGCAAAAATTGGTCCACATCGGTCCATAATTACATATAGCCCCATATAAACCGATCCCCCGGTTTGGCTTGCGGAACCTCTAAGAGAAGCAAATTTCTTCCGATCCGGCTGAAATTTGGTATATGGTGTTAGTACATAGTCTCTAATGACCATGCAAAAATTGGTCCATATCGGTCCATAATTATATATAGCCCCCATATAAACCGATCACCAGATTTGACCTCCGGAGCCTCTTGGAAGACCAAAATTCATCTGATTCAGTTGAAATTTGGTATGTACGAAATCGGTCAATAATTATATATAGGTCCCCATATATATACCGATCCCCAGATTTGACCTCCGGAGCCCCTTGGAAGAGCCAAATTCATCCGATTCGGTTGAAATTTGGTATGTTATGTTAGAATATGGTATCTAACAACCATGCCAAAAGTGGTCCATATCAGTCCATAATCATACATACCCCCCATATAAACCGATCCCGAGATTTGCTATTGGAGCCTCTTGGAGGAGAAAATTTCATCCGAGTCAGTTGAAATTTGGTACATTGTGCTAGTATATGGCCGCTAACAACCATGCCTAACTATGTCCATATCGGTCTATAGTTATATATAGCCCTCGTTTTGGGGCTTTTAGGCTCCCAAATTTTTATCCGAAGTTGTAAATTAAGAAAAATTTTAGATTTGCAATTAGGTGTATCGGTCCATGCTTTGGTATGTCACTTATATTAGGAGCTTCTAAACACCCAAATTTTTCTCCAATTAAACTGAAAATGGACGTGTAGAAAAATTTTAGATATGCACGCTCAAAAATAATCGCTTCTCTAACATATGTTCCAAACATATTTTGTAGGAAGCACATATATTATTGGATATTGCCGAAACATTATTATGTTTGTTTTATGTGAACATATTATATGTTTGGAAGCATTTTGAACCCAAAAATATTATATGCTTGGAAGAATTTTCTCCCCAAGAAGATTGTGCTCATTCCCACACATAATTTTCACTTCCACGAAATTTTTAGTTCTTGGCACCTTTTTCATTTTATTTTGCATTTATTTTGCATTTAAAAAATCTGAACACCCCTCATTTTGAAGGTGTGTGTGTGTAGAATGTTGCTGATTTTGGAATTCATTCTTCAGTTGTCAAAATGCCGTCCAAGCAAGGAGAGCAGCGTATCAAAATTTTGCTCGCGCATCGCGAAAATCCGAGCTACTCGCACGCAAAGATGGCAAAATCGCTAAAAGTTGCCAAATCAACCGTTACAAATGTAATTAAAGTGTTTGGGGGAACGTTTGTCGACAGCCAGGAAGTCTGGATCGGGGGGGAAATCGAAAACCGGAAGCCGCTGAGACGACAAAGAGAGTTGCCGGTAGTTTCAAGCGAAACCCTAACTTCTCTCTCCGAGATGCCGCAAATAAGCTGGGTGTATCGTCTACAACCGTGCATCGAGCTAAAAAACGAGCCGGACGATCGACTTACAAGAAGGTAGTGACTCCAAATCGCGATTATAAACAAAATACGACGGCCAAAGCGCGATCCCGGAGGCTGTACACGACGATGCTGACGAAGTTTGACTGCGTGGTAATGGACGACGAAACCTACGTCAAAGCCGACTACAAGCAGCTTCCGGGACAGGAGTTTTATACGGCAAAAGGAGGGGGAAAGGTAGCAGATATTTTCAAGCACATAAAACTGTTAAAGTTCGCAAAGAAATATCTGGTTTGGCAAGCCATCTGTACCTGTGGCTTGAAAAGCAGCATTTTCATAGCTTCCGGGACTGTAAACCAAGAAAGAATTTACGTGAAAGAGTGTTTGAAGAAACGTACGCTGCCTTTCCTGAAGAAACACGGTTGTTCCGTACTGTTTTGGCCGGATTTGGCATCTTGCCATTACGGTAAAAAGGCCATGGAGTGGTACCCCGCCAACAACATGCAGGTGGTTCCCAAGGACAAGAACCCTCCCAAAACGCCAGAGCTCCGCCCAATTGAGAAATACTGGGCTATTGTCAAGCGGAACCTAAAGAAGACCAAAAAAACTGCTAAGGACGAGCAGCAGTTCAAGGCAAACTGGCTTTCTGCGGCGAAGAAGGTGGACAAGGTGGCTGTACAAAATCTGATGGCAGGTGTCAAGCGTGAGGCCCGACAATTCGGATTTGGAAAAGCGACAGCCTAACTGAATATTTTTCCTGAATTTTATACTAATTGAACTTGAAAAATAAATTTAATTTGATTTTTTAAATAAACGATTTCACCGATTTACACGCGTTTTCCCTTGACCAAATTTTGACCGTATCACCCTTTATTTGAAGTTCACAAATATGTTGGTTGAATATCGTATGTATCGATCGATGTTTTGGAATATTCTCCAAATTCACCGATCTCCCGATTTGAAAGTGCAATTTGATTTCTATTTGTTCGAAATTAAAAATCTAAAGAAATGTTAGGTTCGAAAACCTGTGTGCCGAAAAAGGTGTGTACCGGTCCATGTTTTGTTATAACCCCTATTATATAAACCGATCTCCCGAGTTTAATCCTTGGGCATCTAGACAATGTTAACTGATTTGTCATAATTTCGAAAACTGGAGGCATTTTTGATCTATAAAGAGATATGTACAATTAGGTTTATGCCAGTAAGTGTATGAAATAGCCCACATATACCGGTCACCTAATTTACCTTATTTTTAAGTTTTTGAGCCACTTTTTGTCATGTTGTGGCTAGGGTTGGTCTGTCGCAAACTGTAACTTTTGCGACATGCGTTTACGATGGTATAATACGTATGTCGCAAAAGTCGTAAACCTAGTGTAGAAACCCTAATTTGGAGTTAAAGAAATTGTGAATATTTTTTAACTCAATTTAGTAAAGCCATAAAACGTATGAAAAAAATGCTTTATATTGTATTTATGGGCGAGAACTGGCCGTCACGTTTACTGCACCATCGAGTAGTTTATAATAGTTTTGGCTTCGAGTTTTCAATTGAAATAACTAAATTCTCAAGTTTTTATACCCTCCACCATAGGATGGGGGTATATTAACTTTGTCATTCCGTTTGTAACACATCGAAATATTGCTCTAAGACCCCATAAAGTATATATATTCTGGGTCGTGGTGAAATTCTGAGTCGATCTAAGCATGTCCGTCCGTCCGTCCGTCTGTCCGTCCGTCCGTCTGTCCGGCTGTCCGTCCGTCTGTGGAAATCACGCTAACTTCCGAACGAAACAAGCTATCGACTTGAAACTTGGCACAAGTAGTTGTTATTGATGTAGGTCGGATGGTATTGAAAATGGGCCATATCGGACCACGTTTACGTATAGCCCCCATATAAACCGATCCCCAAATTTGGCTTGGGGAGCCTCCCGGAGCAGCAAAATTAATCCGATCCGGTTGAAATTTGGTACGTGGTCTAAGTATACGGTCTCTAACAACCATGCAAAAATTGGTCCATATCGGTCCATAATTATATATAGCCCCCATATAAACCGATCCCCAGATTTGACCTCCGGAGCCTCTTGGAGGGGCAAAATTCATCCGATCCGATTGAAATTTGGTACCTGATGTTAGTATATGGTTTCTAACAACCATGCAAAAATTGGTCCATATCGGTCCATAATTATATATAGCCCCCATATAAACCGATCCCCAGATTTGACCTCCGGAGACTTTTGGAGGGGCAAAATTCATCCAATCCGGTTGAAATTTGGTACCTGATGTTAGTATACGGCCTCTAACAACCATGCAAAAATTGGTCCATATCGGTCCATAATTATATATAGCTCCCATATAAACCGATCCCCAGATTTGACCACCGGAGCCTCTTGGAGGAGCAAAATTCATCCGATCCGGTTGAAATTTAGTACGTGGTCTTAGTATACGGTTTTTAACAACCATGCAAAAATTGGTCCATATCGGTCCATAATTATATATAGCCCCCATATAAACCGATCCCCAGATTTGACCTCCGGAGCCTCTTGGAGGGGCAAAATTCATCCGATCCGGTTGAAATTTGGTACCTGATGTTAGTTTACGGCCTCTAGTAACCATGCAAAAATTGGTCCATATCGGTCCATAATTATATATAGCCCCCATATAAACCGATCCCCAGATTTGACCTCCGGAGCCTCTTGGAAGAGCAAAATTCATCCGATCCAGTTGAAATTTGGTACATGGTGTTAGTATATGGTCTCTAAAAACCATGCAAAAATTGGTCCATATCGGTCCATAATTATATATAGTTCCCATATAAACCGTCCCCAGATTTGACGTCCGGAACCTCTTGGAGGAGCAAAAGTCATCCGATACGGTTGAAATTTGGTACATTTTGTCAATATATGGCCTCTAACAGCCATGTAAAAATTGGTCCATATCGGTCTTTAGTTATATATATCCGATGACTTATTACACAAAAATTGGTCCATATCGCCAAAAACAATCTACCAAAACTTTATTTCCATAGAAAATTTTGTCAAATTTTATTACTGTAGAAAGTTTTGTCAAAATTTCATTTCTATAGAAAGTTTTGTCAAAAGTTTATTTCTATACAAATGTTTGTCAAAATTTTATTTCCATAGAAAATTTTGTCAAAATTTTATTTCTATAGAAAATTTTGTAATCTACCAAAACTTTATTTCCATAGAAAATTTTGTCAAATTTTATTACTATAGAAAGTTTTGTTAAAATTTCATTTCTATAGAAAGTTTTGTCAAAAGTTTATTCTACAGAAATGTTTGTCAAAATTTTATTTCTATAGAAAATTTTGTAAAAAATTTATTTCTGTAGAAAATTTTGTCAATATTTTATTTCTATACTAAGTTTTGTCAAAATTTCATTTCTATACAAAATTTTGTCAACATTTTATTTCTATAGAAATTTTTGTCAAAATTGTATTGCTATAGAAAATTTTGTCAACATTTTACTTCCATAGAAAATTTTGTCAACATTTTATTTCTATAGAAAATTTTGTCAAGTTTTTATTTCTATAGAAAATTTTGTCAAATTTTTATTTCTATAGAAAATTTTATCAAAATTTTATTTCTATAGAAAATTTTGTCAAGGTTTCATTTCTATAGAAAATTTTGTCAAAATTTTATTTCTATAGAAAATTTTGTCAAACTAGATTATATACGTATTTAATCGGCCTTTTTTTGTTTAATATATACCCCGTATGGGCTAACTTACAATTTAGAAGACAGTGTTAAAAAGTTTTACGATACCTTGCCATCGGCAAGTGTTATCGCAACCCAAGTAATTCGATTGTGGATGACAGCCTTTAGTAGAAGTTTCTACGCAATCCATGGTGGAGGGTACATAAGATTCGGCCTGGCCGAACTTAGGGCCGTATATACTTGTTTTAACTCGTTAGTAATTTTATGAACATTAATGAGAATTGAAACTTCTTCGCATATATCATCATCTTGGATATCATTCGCTGCCTATCTGAAGGGTCTGAAGTATTTGGAGTTTGCGACGTTTGCTACTTTTTCTACATTTACGACGTGTATGTGACGTTTACGACGTTTACAACTTTGCGACAGTCGCAAAAATTAAAAAGTTTGTACAGATCATCTCTGGTTGTGCCACATTCTAATGAATTTCTATATACCACATTATTTTTTTTAATCCCGTTAAAATTACCGATGTGATTAATGTCTTAACGACTAATCGAACTTAAGCTTCGAACACTAAAGTTGTAATTACAACAAATAGACAATTGAACGGCCTAATAGTGTGCAAATGAAATATTTTGCAGTAGATAAACTTAATTTGGACCAATTTTTCCATGGTTGTTAGGGCGTATATACTAACACCACGTACCAAATTTCAAACGGATCGTATTAAATGTGCTCCTCCAAAAGGCTCTGAAAGGCAAATCTGGGAATCTATTTATATGGGTGCTATATATAATTATAGACCGATATGAACCAATTTTTGCAGATCATATATCAACAACAAAGTCGATAGCTTGCCTAATAGAAATATTGACTTTAGATTTCATTTGATAATCTAGCTCTTGATATCCGTCCGTCCATGTATTTAATGTTTGGATTCCGATAGACCGATTTCGACAAATGGGGTCATATTAGGCTTATTCACTATATATATGCAGGCAGGTCAAGTTCGAAGATGGGCTATATCGGTCCAGGTTTTGATATAACCCCCATATAAACCGGCCTCCCGATTTGGGGTCTTGGGGTTATAGAAACCGCAAATTTTGTCCAATTTGCTTGAAATTTGAAATCTAAAGTATTTTGGGCCATAAAGAGGTGTGGTGATGAATATCGGTCCATGTTTTGACATAGCACCCATATAGACCGATCTCCCGGTTTTACTTCTTGATCTTCTAGAAAACGTAGTTTTTATCCAATAGGCCTGAAATTGGAAATCTAGATTTATTTGTCGACCATAAAGAGGTGTGCCGAAAACAGCGATTATCGGTCCATATTTTGGTATAGCCCCCATATAGACAGATCTCTCGCTTTTACTTCTTGAGCTTCGAGAATCCATAGTTTTATCCAATTTGCCTGATATCGGAAATCTAGAGGTATTTTAGGTCCATAAAGAAGGTTTCCAAAAATGGGGAGTATCAGACTATGTTTTGATATAGCCCCCATATAAACCGATCTCCCGATTTTACTTCTTGGGGTTCTACAAACCGTAGTTTTTATCCACTTCTGGAGGTTTTTTATGATTATAAATAGGTTTGTTGAATATATTGTGTATCAGTACAGGTTTTGATATAGCCGCCGTAAAAACCGGCCCACCGATTTGGGGTCCACATTTTATGTTAGAACCCATATAAAGACCGATATAGAAGTATAACTGATCATGACACAGAATGTAACATTTCCGGATTTTACTTCTCGTAATCATTTAAATAATGGGGAGTAAAAATTTAAAGATTTTAGATCAAGACGTTATTTAATCATTTGCTTGCACACATACCCGAGATGATTATGATTCCTCTAAAACTCAAACAAAAATGGTCCTTATAAATTCAGAATCTTATCTAGTCTTCATAGGAAAAATGTTTAAATGTATCTTCGGGAAGGGTCCTGGTTGAACTGATCTGCTTGGGAGAATTTTTTCTCATAAAACCCCTTGAAATTCTATATATTATTAAGTAACCCGCTACGACGAAGAATTTTCAAAGGAAACTATTATATTTGATTAATGGTGGTGGGTATTTAAGATTCCTCCCGACCGAACTTACTGTTGTATATAAAGGGTGATTTGTTAAGAGCTTGATAACTTTTTTAAAAAAAAAAACGCATAAAATTTGCAAAATCTCATCGGTTCTTTATTTGAAACGTTAGATTGGTCCATGACATTTACTTTTTGAAGATAATTTCATTTAAATGTTGACCGCGGCTGCGTCTTAGGTGGTCCATTCCGAAAGTCCAATTTTGGGCAACTTTTTCGAGCATTTCGGCCGGAATAGCCCGAATTTCTTCGGAAATGTTGTCTTCCAAAGCTGGAATAGTTGCTGGCTTATTTCTGTAGACTTCAGACTTGACGTAGCCCCACAAAAAATAGTCTAAAGGCGTCAAATCGCATGATCTTGGTGGCCAACTTACCGGTCCATTTCTTGAGATGAATTGTTCTCCGAAGTTTTCCCTCAAAATGGCCATAGAATCGCGAGCTGTGTGGCATGTAGCGCCATCTTGTTGAAACCACATGTCAACCAAGTTCAGTTCTTCCATTTTTGGCAACAAAAAGTTTGTTAGCATCGAACGATAGCGATCGCCATTCACCGTAACGTTGCGTCCAACAGCATCTTTGAAAAAATGGTCCAATGATTCCACCAGCGTACAAACCACACCAAACAGTGCATTTTTCGGGATGCATGGGCAGTTCTTGAACGGCTTCTGGTTGCTCTTCACTCCAAATGCGGCAATTTTGCTTATTTACGTAGCCATTCAACCAGAAATGAGCCTCATCGCTGAACAAAATTTGTCGATAAAAAAGCGGATTTTCTGCCAACTTTTCTAGGGCCCATTCACTGAAAATTCGACGTTGTGGCTCGTTAGTAAGTCTATTCATGATGAAATGTCAAAGCATACTGAGCATCTTTCTCTTTGACACCATGTCTGAAATCCCACGTGATCTGTCAAATACTAATGCATGAAAATCCTAACCTCAAAAGAATCACCCTTTACTTGTTTACTAACATTTTGCTTCGACCCAGAGCATAAGCTGGTTTAAATTTTAAGTCTAAAGATGGTGTCGAAATGTAAAATTGGTTTTCAAATCGGTTCAAATTTAAATATATTTATAGGGGAATCCATATGAACATATCACGTGGGTATACAAAAATGTTGGTCTACAACGTGGTGAAGGGTATGATATAGTTGGCGCCGCCCGACTTTACGATTTCCTTACTTGATTTTTATACCCTCCACCATAGGATGGGAGTATATTAACATTGTCATTCCGTTCTACTGCTCTAAGACCCCATAAAGTATATATATTCTGAGTCGTGGTGAAATTCTGAATCGATCTAAGCATGTCCGTCCGTCCGTCTGTTGAAATCACGCTAACTTCCGTAAGAAACAAGATATCGACTTGAAACTTGGCACCAGTAGTTCTTATTGATGTAGGTCGGATGGTATTGCAAATGGGCCATATCGGTCTACTTTTACATATAGCCCCCATATAAACGGACCTTCAGATTTGGCTTGCGGAGCCTCTGCACAGATAAAAATAAGTTGGAGAACCAATAACTTTTGTTGGAAAACCAATAACAAAATTCGTTAATTTTCCTGCAACAAACTAATTTGTACTTTTAATAACCATTATTACAAAAAAGTTATTAGCAATCGTTACCATCAGAAGGCAACAAATAATTTGTGTTCTCAATAACATAATTTGTAAGTAATTTGTTGAGCTTCCAACAGTACAAAATACTTGTTGTTGAACGTTACGTTTAATCCTCAACAAATATTTTTGAGTTTGAACGAAAAAATTTGTATGTGGTTTGTTGGAGTCTATCAATGACCTGTAACAAATCTATTGCTGTATTGACAAAAAATTAAATTGAAATTGACAGAATTATTGCACCAAAATTGCAAAATTGCCGGAACAATTTTGGAGATGTTTTGTTAAGTACACACAGAGAAGGAATATGACCAAAATGCTATTTTTGGACGGAGAACATGTAACATTTTTGTGTCGAAAATCCTATACTCAGTTTTGTAAATGTATGACTATTTTAAATTTGAGTATTCCAGGGTCTAGCAAGCATTTTGACAACTTTTTTCCCAGTGATATATATTCTAGTTAATTAGAATTGTAATATCTAATCCCGATATTAATATGGTTTTATTAATTATCTCATATGTCACAACAAACACATTGAAAAATATAAATTTTTCACAGACATTTATTAATGCTTTTCTGTATTCTCTGATGAATGAGCTCTTTGCTTGCTATCATACACGTGCATGTGCTCATACTCATTTTGTTCTAACGGTATTCTTCGCATACTTCTTTTAGCTTTCGTACATGTTCTCAGCGATGTGCGCGTAACCAGTCTTGTATTTTTGTTTTTGTTTTCATATCGATAGCAATCAACTATTTTCGCAACAAAACAATTTGTTGAAAATTCAGAATATTTCTATTATTTCCTCTGTCAAGCATCTACAAACACATTTCAACAACAAATGCCTCATATTCCATAGACAAATTTGTTGAGCATCAGCAGATTTTACATACAAATAAAGTTGTTAATATTTATTTGCAGCTATTTTTTTTGTGTGTGGGAGGAGCAACATTCATCCGATTTGGCTGAAATTTAGTATATGGTGTTAGTATATGGTCACTAACATCCTTGTAGGAATTGGTCCATATCGGTCCATAATTATATACAGCCCCCATATAAACCGATCCCCAAATTTGAGCACCGGAGCCTCTTGGAAGAGCAAAATTCATCCGATTCGTTTGAAATTTGGTACGTGGTGTTAGTATATGGTCTCTTGCAACCATGCAGGAATTGGTCCATATCGGTCCATAATTATATATAGCCCCCAAATAAACCGATCCCCATATTTGAGCTCGGGAGCCTCTTGGAAGAGCAAAATTTATCCGATCCGGCTGAAATTTGGTACATGGTGTAAGTATATAGTCTCTAACACCCTACAAAAATTGGTCCACATCGGTCCATAATTATATATAGCCCTTATATAAACCGTTCCCCAGATGTGACCTACGGAGCCTCTTGGAAGAGCAAAATTCATCCGATCTGGTTGAAATTTGACACATTGTGCTAGTATATGGCCGCTAACTTGGTCCATATCGGTCCATAATTATATATAGCCCCATATAAAGCGACTCCCATATTTCGATTTCTCTCTCTCTAATTACCGCGCAAAAGTCCATATCGGTTCGTAATTATTTGCAGACTTATCTATATATAACTTTTTTGTCTACTATATACCACATATGGACTAACTTACAATTTAGAAGACGGTGTTAGGAAGTTTGAGATATCGTGCCATTGGCAAGTGTTACCGCAACCCAAGTAATGGTGGAGAGTACATAAGCTTCGGCCTGACCGAACTGACGGTCGTATATACTTGTTTTTTTTAATGACAGTTACAAAAAACCCCAAGCAAGGTTAGGTTAGGTGGCAGCCCGATGTGATACCACATTGGTGAACTTCTCTCTTATCACTGAGTGCTGCCCGATTCCATGTTAAGCTCAATGAAAAAGGACCTCCTTTTTATAGCCGAGTCCGAACGGCGTTCCACATTGCAGTGAAACCACTTAGAGAAGCTTTGAAACCCTCAGAAATGTCACCAGCATTACTGAGGTGTGATAATCCACCGCTGAAAAACTTTTTGGTGTTCGGTCGAAGCAGGAATCGAACCCACGACCTTGTGTATGCAAGGCGGGCATGCTAACCATTGCACCACGGTGGCTCCCAACCCCAAGCAAAAATTAAGAAATTGTGATCTACAGAATTGTGCAGAGTATAATATAGTCGGTCGAGACCGATTTTAGAATTTCGTCACTAGTTTTGAAAGTAGTTTTCACGATTTCGACAATTTTTTATCAAATGTCCCAGGCATTTTTATACCCTCCACCATAGGATGGGGGGTATATTAACTTTGTCATTCCGTTTGTAACACATCGAAATATTGCTCTAAGACCCCATAAAGTATAAATATTCTGGGTCGTGGTGAAATTCTGAGTCGATCTGAGCATGTCCGTCCGTCCGTCTGTTGAAATCACGCTAACTTCCGAAAGAAAAAAGCTATCGACTTGAAACTTTGCACAAGTAGTTGTTATTGATGTAGGTCGGATGGTGTTGCAAATGGGCTATATCGGTCCACTTTTACGTATAGCCCCATATAAACGGACCCCCAAATTTGGCTTGCGAATCCTCTAAGAGAAGCAAATTTCATCCGATCTGGCTGAAATTTTGTACATGGTGTTGGTATATGATCTCTAACAACCATGCAAAAATTGGTCCACATCGGTTTATAATTATATATAGCCCCCATATAAACCTATCCCCAGATTTGGCTTGCCGAGCCTCTAAGAGAAGCAAATTTCATCCGATCTGGCTGAAATTTGGTACATGGTGTTAGTATATGGTCTCTAATGACCATGCAAAAATTGGTCCACATCGGTCCATAATTATATATAGCCCCCATATAAACCGATCATCAGATTTGACCTCCGGAGCCTCTTGGAAGACCAAAATTCATCTGATTCAGTTGAAATTTGGTACGTGGTGTTCATATATGGCTTCAAACACCCATGAAAAAATTGGTCGAAATTGGTCCATAATTATATATAGCCCCCATATAAACCGATCCCCAGATTTGACCTCCGGAGCCTCTTGGAAGAGCAAAATTCATCCGATTCGGTTGAAATTTGGTACCTGAAGTTAGTATATGGTATCCAACAACAATGCAGGAATTGGTTCATATTAGTCCATAATTATATATAGCCCCCATATAAACCAAAGCAATCCGATCCCGTGATTTGGTTTTGGAGCCTCTTGAAGGAGCAAATTTCATATCTAACTAGGTCCATATCGGTCTATAGTTATATGTAGCCATCAGATAAATCGATCCCCAGTCACACACAAATTGGTCCATATCAAGTTCATAATTGTATATAGCCCCCATATAAGCGACCCCTATATTTCAATTCTGGCTCTCTACGTATTGTCTAATACATACCAAGTATGGACTAACTCACAATTTAGAAAACGATGTTAACAAGTTTTAAGATATCACAACCCAAGTAATTCGATTGTCGATGACAGTCTTTCGTAGAAGTTTCTACGCAATCCATGGTGGAGGGTACATAAGATTCGGCCTGGCCGAACTAACGGCGGTATATTCTTGTTTTTTTTTATTTTTTGTAGCTTAGTGTAATAGAAATGTTTAATTTTAACTGAGCTAATTTTCCAGCTGATGTACAATAAAGTGGGTAACTTATTTAGAAAAAAAAATTAAAAATGCCATATACTTGAGGTAATTATTTCACATGAAGGTTTTACCCATCTAATATTTATATATATGAAATATATCATTTGAAATATTTCTCTTGAAGATAAACACTTGCTCGGACATACGTCATCATAAGTGAATCCACCCACCCCCTGCTTCTAAATAAGAGGAGGTACATGCATATATATTTATGGCTATTCATACATATATAGATGGAATCTATAAAATAGATTCAAGAAAATCTATTTTTAATCGAATTAAACTATGCGAATTTTCATACACATTTCGAATAACGAACTGCGGCCAAGCAGACGTTTGTAGCTGTTTTAAATATTCAATTTTGTTTTTTGTTTTCACCTACATTTATGATGATAAAAAAAATTTGATTTGATTTGTTTGTTGTGATACGGGGCTATTAAACGAAAATACTCTTAAAGCAAAGTATTTATTTTGCTATTATTTTTGTTAACGAAACATTTGCAAAGTGTAAATTCTCCGAATACAATATACGGTGTAGTAGAGCCTCTTAATTATGTTCGATAAAAAATCTTAATTACGAACGCAGGACGTACGTGAAAAAGAATTCAAATAAAATCCAATAATCGTGGAAATTTATGACATAAAAAAACGGAATAATTAAAATAATGAAACCGTGTTGAAAAACATATCTGTGCTGATTTTTTATGAGTGTGAATATGAAATGATATAAATTAAAATTGTATCTTCATTCATGACACACAGGCACTCAGTAAATGTAAGAACAAAAGCGAAACGGGACGGGGAGTAAACAAAAAAACAAAAAAACGGAAAAAACCAAACGGGATGGGAAGTAAACGAAAAAGTGATTAAGTGATTACTTAAACGAATATTTCCCATTAAAAATCAAGTCAAAAAAGGACAAAAGCAAAAAAACGCGTTACAAAAATTATTAATAATACGTCGGCAATTTTCTTACGCCAAAGGACCATTTTGGGAACTCAAAATTTATGTGTGTGTGTGTGGTTGTGGTATGCGTGTAAACTTTAACGTTACTTTAATTAATATATTCTCATACTTGTCATAGCCTACAAAGTCGTTATCCTACATCCACACACACACACATACCTACAAAGATTAAACCAAATAGCAATTCTGATTACACCAATACAGACGAGTATATACATACTTCCACAGAAATTTCCACTAACAATATGAGTGATCCGGAAAAACAAGAGCAAAGATATCACCAGCTGATTTCCATTGAAACGGAACCTTTTAGCTTCCCATCACCGCCACCTTGCAACCACCAACAGCAACAAAGTCAACAAATGACAGGTACTATAAAAGAATCTGCTGTTAACAGCAGTGTTACCAAATACAAAAAATTTTTCCCAGATAAATATATAATATATTAAATATATTAAATTTTAAAGAGATTTTTATACCCTCCATCATAGGATGGGGGTATATTAACTTTGTCATTCCGTTTGTAACACATCGAAATATTGCTCTAAGACCCCATAAACAATATATAAATTCTGGGTCATGGTGAAATTCTGAGTCGATCTAAGCATGTCCGTCCGTCCGTCTGATGAAATCACGCTAACTTCCGAACGAAACAAGCTATCGGCTTGAAACTTGGCATAAGTAGTTGTTATTGATGTAGGTCGGATGGTATTGCAAATGGGCTATATCGGTTCACTTTTACGTATAGCCCCCAAATAAACGGATCCCCAAATTTGGCTTGCCGATCCTCTAAGAGAAGCAAATTTCATCCGATCCGGCTGAAATTTTGTACATGGTGTTAGTATATGGTCTCTAATAACCATGAAAAAATTGGTCCACATCGGTCCATAATTATATATAGCCCCCATATAAACCCAACCCCAGATTTGGCTTGCGGAGCCTCTAAGAGAAGAAATTTCATCCGATCTGGCTAAAATTTGGCGCATGGTGTTAGTATATGGCCTCAAACACTAATGCAAAAATTGGTCGAAATCGGTCCATAATTTTATATAGCCCCCATATAAACCGATCCCCAGATTTGACCTCCGGAGCCCCTTGGAAGAACAAAATTCATCCGATTCGGTTGAAATTTGGTACGTGATGTTAGTATATGGTATCCAACAACTATGCAGGAATTGGTTCATATCAGTGCATAATTATATATAGCTCCCATATAAACCGATCTTCAGATTTGACCTCCGGTGCCTTTTGGAGAAGCAAAATTCATCCGATCTGGTTGAAATTTGCTACGTGGTGGTAGTATATGATATTAAACAACCATGCCAAAAGTGGTCCATATCAGTCCATTGGAGCCACTTGGAGGAGCAAATTTCATCCGAGTCAGTTGAAATTTGGTACATTGTGCTAGTACGAGTATATGGCCGTTAACAACCATGCCTAACTATAAAGTGGTCCATACCGAGTTTATAATTATATATAGCCCATCAGACGGACAGTCTGTCTCTAACAACCATGCAAAAATTGGTCTACATAGGTCAATAATTATATATAGTCCCCATATAAACCCAACCCCAGATTTGGCTTGCGGAGCCTCTAAGAGAAGAAATTTCATCCAATCTGGCTGAAATTTGGCACATGGTGTTAGTATATAGTCTCTAACAACCATGCAAAAAGAGGTCCACGTCGGTCCATAATTATATATAGCCCCCATATAAACCGATCCCCAGATTTTAACTCTGTAGCCTCTTGGAGGAGCAAAATTTATCCGATCCGGTTGAAATTTGGTACATGATGTTGGTATATGGTCTCCAACAACCATGCCAAAATTGGTCCATATCGTTCCATAATCATATATAGCTCCCATATAAACCGATCCCCAGATTTGGTTTTGGAGCCTCTTGAGGAGCAAATTTCATCTGATTAAGTTGAAATAGCTGGATTGAAATGAGAGGGCATATATGGGGATATATGCATTATTTTATTTGTCTGATTACCAATTGTTCCTATCGATGACGATAGATTAGCATGCCCGCCTTGAATACATAGGGTCATGGATACCCAGTATCGACCGAAGATCACAAAAGTTTTTCGGCGGGGGATTATCACCTCTCACCAGTAATGCTCGTGTCATTTCTGATTGTTTTAAAGCTTTTATAAATGGTTTCACCACAATGTGGAAACACGTTGGGACTCATTCTTGAGCTAAACATAAATTCGCATAGCACTCTGCCATAAGAGTTCACCACTGTGGTATCAAAACGGTATAAGTAAGCCCGTAATATTGGACAGCCACTACGCCTAACTTAAAGCCAAAAAATGTCCCGGGTTGAGTTAAAAACGAGCCGTTTTTCGTAACGCAATCCGCAGTATTCAAGAACTTAGCACACAATTATTTTCTAAAGGCACAACTTTTTATTAAATTTTTATTATGTATTTATTATTTACTTTTTTATTTTAATTTAAAGACAGAGTAAGAATTAATAAAGTTGTACAACTTATTAAAATTTTGTCGAAGAAAATTCTAAATCTCTTTTAGGACAAACGTTAGAAAGTATTAAAATCATAAAAAAATCGAATATTATTTATTTATAAAATCCTTCGTTTTTATCCAATTTGCCAGAAATTGGAATTCTACAATTTTTTTAGAACCAATGAAAGGTGTGCCGAAAATGGTGGGTATCGGTCCATGTTTTGGTATATCCCCGATAAAGATCGATCTCCCGATTTTATTTCTTGGGCTTTTTACTTTTTATCGATCCATTTGGTAAGGTCTCCATATGGACCGATCTCACTTCCAAGTATACCAAGCGCACTGATCATGAAAATTGCGTGAAATTTCCAGATTTTACTTATCGTAATCATTTAAATAATGGAGGTAAAAATCTACAGATTTTGGATTTCAAATCAAGGCGTTATTTCTTGCACATTTACACATGATTTTTTAGGCTCTGAAAATTTGCTGCCAGTCGTTGTCTAAGCTGAGATAATGTATTGATATATATGGTAGAATATGGTGTTATAACTAAATATCGGGTTGATCGGTGGATAGAATCGGGCTAAAAATATTAAATCATAAATTAAAAATGCTGAAAATGAAAAAAAGAAAAATTTGATGCCAAATACAATGGATAAATGCAAAACTTCGTTATAAAAATGCTACACTCAAAAAAAAAGTGAACTCTCTATTTCACTAAAGCCAATTTAACTTTATTTTAGTTCATGGAATTATTATGTTTGGAGAAAGTTTCCTTTACTCTAATAATTTTTTGTTTACGTTCGTTAAATTAACTAAAACCGAGGGAAAAAATATACCCAAATAAAGCATAAAGATTAACTAAATTCTTGTCTTCCATAAAATAGTTCAGAATTTCTTTAAATTTGTAAATTTTACTAAAGACATTCTTGCAATTTTGAACTCCAAGTTTTTCCTTCAAACTACAAAATGTTCTTTAACAAATGAAACAACTTAGTTGTGTCTAATAAATTTTCTCGAGTTTGTCGAAAAATATTTACTTATTTTTATGCCATCGGCGTGATGCCAACGTTTGTAATACTGTTTAGTTAAAATTTTCTACAAATATTCAAAATTTTCTAAAATTAACCGAAAGTTTTCTTCCTGGTGGGTTCACTGTTTTTTCAGTGTAATGTGGACACACTGGTTAATAGTAATTATATTCCCTCTCTTCTTCTGTCTCTCCTTCTCTCTCTCCTGATGAGCGATTGTTGCCTGAATTTCTCAGGATATGATGGTATATGGTAAGGGAAACGGATATGGAAGTTTTTGTGTGCGTGCCTTAAAAAGGTGTTTCCTGATATTTCACGCACATATTTGTCAACCAAAAAGCAAAAACAAAAAATAAGCCTGTTAGTGTGCTGAGCATTGCATTTAAATGACATTAATAATTTCCTGAATTAATTGCACAGCTGAAAAAGAAGATTTATTACTGGGTCATTTTGCAATGGTGTTAAAAGCAATTTCCATTAAAGAAAACACGCATGTTCGTTGTACAAATTAATTATAATAAGAAAATTGTGTCATATATTTCTCCATTTCGATTTCATTCGTATGCATTGGGTAATTTTCGCAATTTTTATTAACAAAATGACTATGAAACAAGTAAGTAAAGTAGAAAGTCGGGCGGGGCCGACTATATCATACCCTAAACCACCCCTACTGAAGTAGTAAATATGAGCATTTGTGGGGTAACATTGGTATAGGTTTGAGCGATAAACCGCATTTTCATATTTAAGAACATTAAGGGGTACAAGGGGTTTAATGGTAGTTTTGTCACGAGTATAACAAGTAAGTAAAGTAGAAAGTCGGGCGGGGCCGACTTACTGTATTAGTAATCACTGTATTAGTAATCACACGAATTTGTGGGGTAACATTGATATAGGTCTGCATGGGTGCTTTGTCTGAATCTGACTATAGCTCATAGTCAGTGTTGCCAGGGACAGAAAAAGTTCGCTACTTTCCCATACATTCCCAAACAATTTTCCCTACAATATTTTCGTTAAATTTAAACAAATTTTACAAAACAACAAGTATATACGGCCCTAAGTTCGGCCAGGCCGAAGCTTATGTACCCTCCACCATTGATTGCATAGACACTTCTACTGAAGACTGTCATCCACAATCGAATTACTTGGGTTCGGTAACACTTGCCGATGGCAAGGTATCTTAAAACTTTCTAACATCGTCTTCTAAATTACAAGGTAGTCCATACGTAGTATATATTAAACTAAAAAAGGCCGATTAAATACGTATATAATTAAGTTTAAAGTTTCTATAGAAATAAAATTTTGACAAAATAAAATTTTGACAACGTTTTCTATAGAAGTAAAATTTGGAAAAAAAATTTCTATAGAAATAAAATTTGGAAAGAATTTTCTATAGAAATAAAATGTTGACAAAATTTTCTATAGAAACAAAATTTTCTATAGAAATAAAATTTTGACAAAATTTTCTAAAGAAATAACATTTTGACAATATTTTCCATAAAAATAAAATTTTGGTAGATTATT
This sequence comes from Haematobia irritans, assembly GCF_050003625.1. Classification (NCBI taxonomy): domain Eukaryota; kingdom Metazoa; phylum Arthropoda; class Insecta; order Diptera; family Muscidae; genus Haematobia; species Haematobia irritans. The sequence goes on along the minus strand of NC_134399.1, from coordinate 165,540,068 downwards.
TTTGGCTCGAGTGGCAACGATGAATATGAACCGATATGGACCAATTTTTGTGTGATTGGCGATCGGCTATATATAACTATAGACCGATATGGACCAATTTTGGCATGGATATTAGCGGCCTTATACTAACACCACGCTGCAAATTTCAACCGGATCGGATTAATTTTGCTCCTCCAAGAGGCTCCGCAAGCCAAATCTGGGGATCGGTTTATATGGGGGCTATATATAATTATGGACCGATGTGGACCAATTTTTGCATGGTTGTTAGAGACCATATACTAACACCATGTACCAAATTTCAGCCGGATCGGATGAAATTTGATTCTCTTAGAGCTATCGCAAACCACATTTGGGGGTCCGTTTATATGGGGGCTATACGTAAAATTGGACCGATATGGCCCATTTGCAAAACGATCCTACCTACATCAATGACAAGTACTTGTGCCAAGTTTCAAGTCGATAGCTTATTTCGTTCGGAAGTTAGCGTGATTTCAACATACGGACGGACGGATGGACGGACGGACAAGCTCAGATCGACTCAGAATTTCACTACGACCCAGAATATATTTACTTTAGGGGGTCTTAGAGCAATATTTCTATGTTTTACAAACGGAATGACAAATTTAATATACCCCCATCCTATGATGGAGGGTATAAAAAGAAGAAATCGCTCAAGTAGTGTGGATAATAAATCAAAATTCTGGAAAATCGGGCAATATTATTATAAAAAAGTTACATGCAAATCTAAATACGATCGGATAATACATACAAATTTTAAACTTGAGTAGCATTGGGTAATAAATAAGAGTATTATGGCCAAATTTGGGAAAATCGAGCGATGTATATATTAGAGGTGTGCACGTGACAGGAAATTGCCGTGACTCACGCGTGAGTCGTGAGTCACGCTCAAGGCAACGGCGTGAGTGTGCGTGACCGTGATTAACAAACCAAAATGTCGTGCGTGAGCGTGAGTCACGAAAATATTATCTTCGTGAGTGTGCGTGAGTAAAGATTTACGCTCACAAAAATAATCCTGCTCACCAACATAAAACGCTTAAGATAAGATTAAATTCATTTACAATTTTAGTGACATCTGGGATGTTAAGAGTGTAATAACGCTCTCGCTTTTAATAATGCTCATGTTTTCAGACGCGTCGCTAAGGTAAAGTACTCAAAAAATTGTTCGTGAGTCACGACATTTTTCCTGAGTCACGATATTTTTCGTGAGTCACGGTATTTTTCGTGAGTCACGGTATTTTTCGTGAGTCACGGTGTTTTTCGTGAGTCACGACATTTTCGAGCGTGAGTGTGCGTGAATACAAATTTTCTTTTCGTGAGTGTGCGTGAGCGTGAGTCCTACCAAACAATATCGTGCGTGAGTGTGCGTGAGAAAGATTTTTCCGTCGTGAGTGTGCGTGAGTAAAATATTATTCACGTGCACACCTCTAGTATATATATGGGAGCTATACATAAATCTGAACCGATTTGGATTGGAACCGATATTTTCCAGGTTTGGTTGATACCACAGAGTGTTACTGTGTGTTAAATTTGAGTAAGATCGGTTAATAAATGAGTCCACTATGGTAAAAATAACGTTATTAGGGACAAATTTTTCAAAATTGGGTGCTACATATATATGGGAGCTATATCTAAATCTGAACCGATTTGAATGATAATTTGCAGGTTTGGTTGATATTACAGCTGAATTTGAGGAGTAAGATCGGTTAATATATGAGGTCACTATGGTCAAAAATAAAGTTATTGGGGACAAATTCCTCAAAATCGGGCGCTGCATATATATGAGTGTTATATCTAAATCTGAACCGATTTGGATAACATTTTGCAGGTTTGGTAGATGTCTCAGAAGGGTACTGTGTGCCAAATCGGTTAATAAATAAGGCTATTAAGACCAAATTATCGAAAATCGGGCGATACATATACATATATGGGAGCTATAGCTAAATCTGGACCGATTTCGGTCACTTTTTACACATATAGTAAGTACTATAAAAATTAGATGTGACCAACTTTTAGTAAGATCGGTTGATAAATAAGGGTCTTGTGGCCAAACATATACATATATATGAGAGCTATATCTAAATCTGAACCGATTTTGATGACATTTTGCTGGTTTGGTAGATATCTCAGAAGGTAACTGTGTGCTAAATTTGAGTAAGATCGGTTAATAATAACAAATTTGAGTAAGATCGGTTAATAAATAAGGCTATTAAGACCAAATTTTCGAAATTCGGGCGATACATATATATGGGAGCTATAGCTAAATCTGGACCGATTTCGATCAATTTTTGCAAATATAGTACGTACTATAAAAAATAGATTTGGCCAACTTTGATTGTGCCAAATTTGAAAAAGATCAATTGATAAATAAGGGAATTATGGCCAAATTTGGGAAAATCGGGCGATACATATATATGGAAGCTATATCTAAATCTGAACCAATTTCGATGAAATTTAGCATACTTAAAGGGTGGTCAATTGTGTTACTTTGTAGCAAATTTGACGTGGATCGGTTAGTAAATGAACGCAATTTGACCCCATTTATCGAAATCGGGCAATACATATATATGGAAGCTATATCTAAATTTTATCCGATTTTTTACAAATTCTGTAGCATTCCTCCTTGTCCCAAAAACACACCACATACCAAATTTCATCAAAATCGGTCAATAATTGCGACCGGAATCCTGCGGACAAGAAATACATGGACGGACGGACGGACACCAAGCGCTAGATCGACTCACGAGGTGATTCTGAGTCGATCGGTATATATTTTATGGGGTCAGAAATCAATATTTCTGGTAGGCCCATTTTTTGGCAGATCAAAGTTATTATACCCTGACCACTATGTGGTTTATGGTATAAAAATGTACCATATATTCAACAAGACTAAGATTAAATTTGTTGATATTTTTGATGTCATTTTAGTGTCTTTTTTCCTACACAAAAAAAGAAATACATTATACAACTTTTAAGTAACACAAAAAAAAAAAATAAATAAAAATAAGAAGACAATGTATTAAACATTGCTTTCGATGGGGAAAAATATTATTTGTAAGCATACTTTTTTTAATTAGAATTATGGGAAACAGATAAGGAAAATAAAGACGGCATCTTATTATTTCCCCTTACTAACAAAATGCAAGAAGAGGTACAAATACAAAGGAGGCAAAGGCATATTTCTTATTCTTTCACTTTTAATTTGTAAACAAATCACCCAACATTACCAAAGAATTCGTAAGCTGAACAGTGTTCTCAGTAGGATTTGGTATAGTATTTGATATCTATCTACGATTTTGGCTCAATGAAATAAGTCCCCATCAAATAACTCTCCAAAATGAAAATTAAATAAATTGCCAATATTGAGGACTTTTTTCATTATGAGGTAAATCCCCAAAGTATTTTATGAAATTATACCCCAAAAAATTAAATTAATCCCTAAATTGCTAAATTAAATATATTCCCAATATTTTGGGGATTTATTTCGTAAAAAGAATAATAACAAATTTATTTAATTTAAATACAATATTTCTGCATTTTTATTCATAACAATTTCAACTTCTAACCCGCACCCAGAGAAGGAATATGATCACCTCAAAAATGTTTTAAGAGCAAAATGTTATTTTTGGGTGGTGACCATGTAACATGGCTTTCGCAACCATGTTATTTGCTCGGAAATCATGTATCTGATTTCGGCAAGCAGGTTATATTTGACGAGAAAATAACATTTTAGTGACAAACATGTTACATGGTCACCATACAAAAATAACATTTTGCTCTTGAAACATGTTTGAGGTGATCATATTCCTTCTCTGCGTGCATGCAGTAGAATATTTATTTTGGGTATATAATTGTAAACAGTTTTTGACTGAAGTGCGGCATTCGTACCTGTCCAGTCCCTTTTGATATGATATCAGTCAGGAGTCTCATTTGACATTCGCTACAAAATTATAAATATAACAATAACATTTTATGGTACTATATTGCACCATTTGTGGGAAATCGTATGTTCTACAAAAGATCCCTACGCTTAGTAATATTTCGCATTACAGCCTGCCAGAAATAAAACCGTATTAAGAATCAACAAGTATATACGGCCGTAAGTTCGGCCAGGCCGAATCTTATGTAAACTCCACCATGGATTTTATAGAAACTTGTACTAAAGACTGTCATCCACAATCGAATTAATTGGGTTGCGGTAACACTTGCCGATAGCAAGGTATCTTAAAACTTCTTAACACCGTCTTCTCAATTGTAAGTTATTCTATACGGGGTATATATTAAACAAAAAAACTGATTAAATACGTATACAATTCAGTTTGACAAAATTTTCTATAGAAACAAAATTTTGACAAAACTTTTTATAGCAATAAAATTTTGACAAATTTTTCTATAGAAATAAAATGTTGACAAAATTTTGTATAGTAATAACATTTTGACAAAATGTTCTATAGTACTAAAATTTTGGTAGATTATTTGTGTGGATCGGCTATATATAACTATAGACCAATATGGACCAACTTTGGCATGGTTGTTAGCGGTCATATACTAGCGCAATGTACCAAATTTCACCACGTACCAAATTTCAACCGGATCGGATGAATTTTGCTCCTCCAAGAGCTCCGTATGGTTGTTAGAGACCATATACTAACATAACACCACGTACCAAATTTCAACCGGATCGGGTGGATTTTGCTCTTCCAAGGGGCTCTGGAGGTCTAATCTGGGGATCGGTTTATATGGGGGCTACATATAATTATTGAGCGATATGGACAAATTCTGGCATGAATGTTAGAGACCATATACTAAAACCATGTACCAAATTTCAATCGGATCAGATGAAATTTGCTTCTCGTAGAGGCTCGATTTATATGGGGGCTAAATATAATTATGGACCGATATGGACCAATTCCTCCATGGTTGTTAGAGATCATATCCTAACCAGAGATGGTCTGTATCAAGCTGTTTTAGGTTTGTGACTGTTGTAAAGTTGTAAACGTCACATACGCATCGTAAATGTAAGAAAAGTAGCAAACGTCGCAAGCTCAAACTATTTCAGTCCCTTCAGCTACGCATCAAATGATATCCAAGATATAATATGTGCGAAGAAATTTAAAAGAAAATTTGTACTCACACACACTCACGCACCAAAATGTCGTGACTCACAAAAAATACCGTGACTGACGAAAAATATCGTGACTGACGAAAAATGTCGTGACTCACGAACAATTTTTTGAGTAATTTACATTAGCGACGTGTCTGAAAATATGAGTATTATTAAAATCGAGATCGTTATTATACTCTTAACATCCCAGGTGTCACTAAAATTGTAAATGAATTTAACTCTTAAGCGTTTTATGTTGGTGAGCGGGATTATTTTCGTGAGCGTAAATCTTTACTCACGCACACTCACGAAGATAATATTTTCGTGACTTACGCACACGCACGACATTTTGGTTTGTTAATCACGCTCACGCACACTCACGCCGTTGCCATGAACATTTTCGTGAGTCACGACAATTTCGTGTCACGTGCACACCTCTACAATGAACTACTTGATGGTGCAGTAAACGTGAAGGTCGGTATTCGCTTATCCTTTCTTTCCAAAATTTCTGCAGAAATTGGAAGGAAGTATTACTACTTGAGTCTTGCAAAAGTGAATTTTTGTTATAGAGAGAATTTTATAAAATCACGTTTTGGATTATTAGAGCTAATTTCCATACTAATTAAATTTTTTCAAAATTGTGACTAGTCATTCGCTGATGCAACTGAGGCTTAGGTGGACATTATGGACAGCGCAAACCAAGCATAGTTTGAAGTTGCGAATGAGAGATGTAGAACTAGTACACCCAGAAAAAAGTGACCCCTTCTTTAAGTTAAAATGAACTCATTGTGAAGAAAGTTGAACTTCGTATAACGCCAAAGACATTTTTATTTGTTTGAACGATGTGATTTTCGTAGAAATTAGGAATAATGCATTCCATATATTAGTTAACATTTTCCTATATTTATATACCACTATACTACAGAATGAAAAAATTTAACTAATTTGAATTCATATATGGAATGATTTTATTGAAATTTTTTCATTCATTTCGACAAATCTTACACATTTGTGGTAAAACTTTTACTTCATAATTAGAACTGCTTACCTTCGTTTTTAAATACAATTTTATTTATTTCTATAAGCAATTTTATCTTCAATAAAAGACATGTTTTATTAATATATTGAATATATTTATTAAGAATCAACAGCATAAAATCTCTTTGAAATATTAGTTTTTTATTCCACTATTTCCAATTTCCGTGTGATATTATCAACTGTAAAACGCACTTTTTCTTCTTCTTGTACTTTTCACTTTTAATAAGTTGCTGCCTAACGATGTTGTCCTCCTTTTACAATTTCAATACCTACAAATATAAAAAATCATAAAACATTTTTGTTGCAAAAGGTTAGCGTCACTGAATATTACCTGATAATTGAAGATTCCAAAATGAAGACAAATGAAAGGGTTGTTATTCTGCTGTTGTTTTCTTTCTTTATACACTATCACGAACATTGATAGATTTATTTAAAAAAACGAAAATTTTTCTCACTAATTTAAAATAACAAATATTTTATATATTTTATTTGTTATTTATTATATTATTTTACCATATTATTTTTTAACAATCTCTCCGTATACCAAAACAACGCGATTCCAACTAAAAAACCAACCGACGCGCAAATATATCGATTACACCCACGCGCAAACACATCGATTACGATGTCAGGTATCGATTACAGGTAGACAATAGAAATTTAGGAAAATTTCCTATATTCTAACAAGCGTGTTTCCTTAAGTTTTGAAAGGATTGCATACTTCTTAGTACGAATGAACTAAAATATTTTTCTATGCCAAGTGTTGTTCGTATGTATGAAAAACTTTCTATTATAAAGGAAGTCGCAATTATCATTTTATAAGAAATTTTACTAATTTTGAGGAAACTTGGTTTTAGTTCGGTTTTTGTTTATTTTTACGAATGCTTTGTTATCGGTGAATAAAATTTTCTTTTTCAGTAGTAAATTCTTATACCCAGCGAAGAAAATAGTATGAGTAAAATTCCATGCCTTATTCTAGTTAATGAACTATTCCTAACTGCTTACAGTTTAGGATTTTTTTACTGAAACCAGTAAATTTTATTATTTTTCACAAAAATTTACCTTAATGGAAATAAAATGGATAAACTATATTGATGAAAATTTTTTCCTTTAGTTTCGAAGGCACTTTTTTCTGGGTGTAGAGTTTTGAATAAATACATACAACATAAAGTAAAATTTTCATCCCTTTTATCGGGGAGCCCAACTAAATTAAATTAAACCAGTAAGGAAAGTCTAAAGTCGGGCGGGGCCGACTATATTATACCCTGCACCACTTTATAGATCTAAATTTTCGATACCATATCACATCCGTCAAATGTGTTGGGGCTATATATAAAGGTTTGTCCCAAATACATACATTTAAATATCGCTCGATCTGGACAGAATTTGATAGACTTCTACAAAATCTTTACACTCAAAATTGAAGTCGGCTAATGCACTAGGGTGGAACAAAATGTTAGTACAAAAAATATGGGAAACATTTACATCTGAAGCAATTTTAAGGAAACTTCGCAAAAGGTTATTTATGATTTATCGCTCGATATATATGTATTAGAAGTTTGGGAAAATTAGAGTAATTTTTACAACTTTTCGACTAAGCAGTGGCGATTTAACAAGCAAAATGTTGGTATTTTGACCATTTTTGTCGAAATCAGAAAAACATATATATGGGAGCTATATCTAAATCTGAACCGATTTCAACCAAATTTGACACGCATAGCTACAATGCTAATTCTACTCCCTGTGCAAAATTTCAACTAAATCGGAGTTAAAAATTGGCCTCTGTGGTCATATGAGTGTAAATCGGGCGAAAGCTATATATGGGAGATATATCCAAATCTGAACCGATTTCAACCAAATTTGCCACGCATAGCTACAATGCTAATTCTACTCCCTATGCAAAATTTCAACTAAATCGGAGCAAAAAATTGGCCTCTGTGGGCAAATGAGTGTAAATCGGGCGAAAGCTATAGATGGGAGCTATATCTAAATCTGAACCGATTTGGCTGATATTTTGCAAGTTTTTCGAGACTCATAAAATATTCGGATGTACGGAATTTGAGGAAGATCGGTTGATATACACGCCAATTATGACCAGATCGGTGAAAAATATATATATGGCAGCTATATCTAAATCTGAACCGATTTTTTCCAAAATCAATAGGGATCGTCTTTGAGCCGAAACAGGATCCTATACCAAATTTTAGGACAATCGGACTAAAACTGCGAGCTGTACTTTGCACACAAAAATACATCAACAGACAGACAGACAGACAGACAGACGGACAGACAGACGGACAGACAGACGGACAGACAGACGGACAGACAGACAGACGGACATCGCTAAATCGACTCAGAATTTAATTCTAAGCCGATCCGTATACTAAAAGGTTGGTCTATGATTACTCCTTCTTGGCGTTACATACAAATGCACAAACTTATTATACCCTGTACCACAGTAGTGGTGAAGGGTATAAAAATGTTCACAATTTCTTTAATTCAAAATTAGGTTTTTTACATTAGTTTTACGACTTTTGCGACATACGTATAATACCGTCGTAAACGTATGTCGCAAAAGTCACACTTTGCGACAGGCCAACCCTGATCCTAACACCACGAAATACAAAATAATAGCGGCGTATAAAATATAAACACTAATAACAAAGAAATTAAATTATATTATATAATTATTATACCCTTCATCACTACTGTGGTACAGGGTATAATAAGTTTGTGCATTTGTATGTAACGCCAAGAAGGAGTAATCATAGACCAACCTTTTAGTATACGGATCGACTTAGAATTAAATTCTGAGTCGATGTCTGTCTGTCTGTCTGTCTGTCTGTCCGTCTGTCTGTCTGTTGATGTATTTTTGTGTGCAAAGTACAGCTCGCAGTTTTAGTCCGATTGTCCTAAAATTTGGTATAGGATCCTGTTTCGGCTCAAAGACGATCCCTATTGATTTTGGAAAAAATCGGTTCAGATTTAGATATAGCTGCCATATATATTTTCCACCGATCTGGTCATAACTTGCGTGTATATTAACCGATCTTCCTCAAATTCCGTACATTCGAATATTTTATGAGTCTCGAAAAACTTGCAAAATGTCAGCCAAATCGGTTCAGATTTAGATATAGCTCCCATATATAGCTTTCGCCCGATTTACACTCATTTGCCCACAGAGGCAAATTTTTTGCTCCGATTTAGTTGAAATTTTGCATAGGGAGTACAATTAGCATTGTTACTATGCGTGCCAAATTTGGTTGAAATCGGTTCAGATTTGGATATATCCCCCATATATAGCTTTCGCCCGATTTACACTCATATGACCACAGTGGTCAATCTTTTACTTCGATTTAGTCGAAATTTTTGCACAGGGAGTAGAATTAGCATTGTAGCTATGCGTGCCAAATTTGGTTGAAATCGGTTCAGATTTAGATATAGCTCCCATATATAACTTTCGCCCGATTTGCACTCATATGACCACAGACGCCAATTTTTTGCTCCGATTTAGTTGAAATTTTGCACAGAGAGTAGAATTAGCATTGTAGCTATGCGTGCCAAATTTGGTTGAAATCGGTTCAAATTTAGATATAGCTCCCATATATATGTTTTTCTAATTTCGACAAAAATGGTCAAAATACCAACATTTTCCTTGTAAAATCGCCACTGCTTAGTCGAAAAGTTGTAAAAATGACTCTAATTTTCCTAAACTTCTAATACATGTATATCGAGCAATAAATCATAAATAAACTTTTGCGAAGTTTCCTTAAAATTGCTTCAGATTTAAATGTTTCCTATATTTTTTTACTAACATTGTGTTCAGCGTTGCCAGAATTGTTTCACCAAAAACCGCTAGATTTGCCCAAAAAAATAGCTAAAAAAGGCTAAAAAATGCTAAAAATAGCTAGAAAAAAAGCTAATTTTTTTGTATCAAAAGTCACATTTTTGATTGAAATTTAACAAACTTAAAGGCTTTATTTCACTTACAATGCATATTATTTTCATTTTAATTCCACTTCTGTGAGACTGTAACAATATCTAGGGCATATTAGCTCTGTTTGCGTATTCGATACATTTTGATTACTATCACAATTTTTTTACTGGAAGTCCTTCGTTTTGTGGGAGCTACCTTCCCAACACCTCTATTTTATTTACTTGTTATTTTAAAATACTAAATGATCTAAGCATGCTTTGGATTTGGTAAAAAAATGATTTTTCATTTTTTTAAATAAAATTTTAGTTTGGTTTTGAAATTGTGAAAAATTCGAAATACATTACTTTTATTTAAATTGAAGAAAATACCTATAGTTTACATTTCCCAGTAAAAACATTTTCCTTTTCTTCATGAGCTATCAAAGTGCTTTAAAAACGTGCTAACGCCAACTTAAATTTCCAAATTCAGACTCGACTTCAAGTATAAATTATTGTATATATACGTTTTTAAAATAAAGTATTGAAAAACATCTTCTATTTTTGAACGCTATTTTGGTTTGTGGTTAAGATGCAAAAACTCCTCACATTTAAAGACTATTTCATTAATTCTTCCTTCTTTCATGAAAACATACCCATTTTTAAGTTGAATCACTTAATTATAAGGACAAAACGACTTTATCGTCTTTTGGACAAGGAATATATAAAAGGAATTATATAAAAGAAATTCACAAATGCTATTATAACCAAAATTCGCGTTCGTATTTTAAGGAGACGACAATATTTTTTCAGTGCACAAAGCTATTCACATCTACTATTTTAATTTAGTAATATCGTAATAACTTTAGAATATTATAATAACATAAAAAGGATAAACGAGTCAAATGATAATATTCCCAATAATTTACTGACAGTTTATCTAACAAATTTGTATGGTAATAGTAGATTTAAAGTTTACGATAACTTTTATGTATATAATGAAAAAACTTTACAACAAGGTGTATTTGCTACAAACATGCCCGCATAATGGCTGGACTCATTATTAATGTTTCAACTGAGCTTTGAAATATGTGGAAACACTTATACTTGCAGCAAGGCTTAGATAAAAACGCCGATTTATCCATATTTCAATAGAAACATGTCGAAAATAAAAAAAGCCAAAAATAGCTAAAAGGGTCATGAAAAAAAGCCAGAAAAAAAGCTAAAAGCTAAATGCATTTTTTCCCCGCTAAACGTCTTCAAAAAAAGCCAAATCTAGCGGAAAAAAAGCTAAATTGGCAACGCTGATGTGTTTCACCCTAGTGCATTAGCCAACTTAAAATTTGAGTCTATAGATTTTGTAAAAGTCTATCAAAATCTGTCCAAATCGAGTGATATTTAAATGTATGTATTTGGGACAAACCTTTATATTTATATAGCGCCCAAAACATTTGACGGATGTGATATGGTATCGAAAATTTAGATCTACAAAGTGGTGCAGGGTATAATATAGTCGGCCCCGCCCGACTTTAGACTTTCCTTACTTGTTTTTTAATGTAATTTAATTATTGTTATTATATATATATATATATATATATATATATATATATATATATATATATATATATATATATATATATTATATATATATATATATATATATATATATATATATATATATATATATATATATATATATATATATATATATATATATATATATATATAATATATATATATATATATATATATATATATATATATATAAAGGGTGATTCTTTTGAGGTTAGGATTTTCATGCATTAGTATTTGACAGATCACGTGGGATTTCAGACATGGTGTCAAAAGAGAAAGATGCTCAGTATGCTTTGACATTTCATCATGAATAGACTTACTAACGAGCAACGCTTGCAAATCATTGAATTTTATTACCAAAATCAGTGTTCGGTTCGAAATGTGTTTATCGACAAATTTTGTTCAGCGATGAGGCTCATTTCTGGTTGAATTGCTACGTAAATAAGCAAAATTGCCGCATTTGGAGTGAAGAGCAACCAGAAGCCGTTCAAGAACTGCCCATGCATCCCGAAAAATGCACTGTTTGGTGTGGTTTGTACGCTGGTGGAATCATTGGACCGTATTTTTTCAAAGATGCTGTTGGACGCAACGTTACGGTGAATGGCGATCGCTATCGTTCGATGCTAACAAACTTTTTGTTGCCAAAAATGGAAGAACTGAACTTGGTTGACATGTGGTTTCAACAAGATGGCGCTACATGCCACACAGCTCGCGATTCTATGGCCATTTTGAGGGAAAACTTCGGAGAACAATTCATCTCAAGAAATGGACCGGTAAGTTGGCCACCAAGATCATGCGATTTGACGCCTTTAGACTATTTTTTGTGGGGCTACGTCAAGTCTAAAGTCTACAGAAATAAGGCAGCAACTATTCCAGCTTTGGAAGACAACATTTCCGAAGAAATTCGGGCTATTCCGTCCGAAATGCTCGAAAAAGTTGCCCAAAATTGGACTTTCCGAATGGACCACCTAAGACGCAGCCGCGGTCAACATTTAAATGAAATTATCTTCAAAAAGTAAATGTCATGGACCAATCTAACGTTTCAAATAAAGAACCGATGAGATTTTGCAAATTTTATGCGTTTTTTTTTTTTTAAAAAGTTATCAAGCTCTTAACAAATCACCCTTTATATATATATATATTAATATTATACATATTTGTTATTATTTTATCTAATTTTTAGTCTCAATCAAGTCACAGTGCTACACAGGTGTTCTTGTTTTTCTTTTATCTTTTATTTTCAATATTTTCCAAAACAATGCCTCTGGCATTTATTTACGCGAGGTCTTCCCTCTTGTCGCCCCCTACCCTGTGCAATAAACACCCATGAGCATGAAACATGTGCGATTTAAATAGTGCGAGTGTGCTCTTTAGTGGACTCATCTGCCAAACGTGTAGCCGTTTAGTCGAAATTATGACATGAACAAGTACCGCACCAGCACACAAAATACATGGCGGCAAATGAAGAGACAGTGGAAAAGAGATATAAAAAACAACATCAAGTGAAAAAGAAAAACATCAACATTGTTTCTTTTTTTCTTTTTCTTTTATTAATGTAGTTGTTGCTGTTGGCATTGCCGCTGTTAATGTTGTTCTTGTTAAAAAAAAAAACCAAATAATAGAACTTGTTCTTTTAATTTTGTTTTAAATATCTATCCCATTACCCAAGCAACCTCCACATACAGGAGAAAAGAATCCGCATAATATTTGGATTGAATTTTTTTTTGAGAATTCTTCATTTCATTCGCTCAGTTGAAATTCGGATTTGACGTGTGGGGTCTTCTTTTTGCGTACTTCAATCGTTTCATCTACCTAACGAATATCATAGATTTTATAACAACAAAAAATTAATAAAACAAATCACACATATTTGTATCAGATTTATGGCCAATATTTGAAAATATTGAAGAAAAAAGCTTTTGATATCTAACAGAAAGTGTGGTCTATGAGTGAGTGCTTGTGCAAAGAAAAATATCAACAAAAATTTTCCACAACGGAAGTGGTGTTCCCCCATACCATCAGTGTCAGTGTCCATTAACAAAAGAACGAATAACAAAACGCTCGATAAGTTCAACATAGTTTTCTTGGTTTTTTTTTTATTTTGTTTTGGATATCAAATATAAATTGGTTTGTAAACGTAACCTTTGACTTGTAATCGATTGCGTGTGTGCAAAAATAGCATTTCGTAATAGCGTACAAAAGCACTGTGTTTTAAAACACCCAACAAACACAGTGTAAGTAGTTCTTTTTATAATTTCATACATAAATATAAGAGATTCGAAGTTTGATATCTTCTCCGTAGGTAGATTTAGCTATTTTTGTTATGAACCAAATGTCTAAGATAAAAAAAGTTCTTCGATAATCCCAAGTGTTGTTATATGTTTGATGGTTCATGAATTTTTCATGTAGAAAAACATTTTGCCCCTTATTGTCAATTAAAATCGTAATTTGTTATGGGAAACAATTCAATTAAAAAATTAAATTGATTTAATTAATTTTTCAATTAAAATAAAAATCTGTTAGAAAAACTAATTGGATCTATAAAATTTTTAATTGGAACAATACTAAGACGATAATCCGTCTGGTCATTTGTCTGTCAATAATGATGTTATCGCCCTGAAATTTGGCACAGATTTGTATGTTTTGTGCACGCGGGTCAAATTGGGAGATTAGTTATTTCGGTCCAGGTTTTGAAATAGCCTCAGGGTTTGAATTTCCCGATTTACCTCAAATGGGAAATTCAGAGGTAAAGGGTGCTTAAATTTTCAAGGGCCGATGTTGATCTTGAATAAAACACAAACTATTTAGGAAATTATTGTAATTTTATTTTATTATGATATATTGATATTACTCAATTATGTATGGAACAAAATATCGGCCAAATGGGCGCCGCGACCTCGGTGGCACACCTTCATCCGATGGTCCAAATTTTCGATGACGCTGAGGAATAATGGAGGTTCTATGCCGTTAATATGCCGAATTATCTCATCCTTTAGCTCTTGAATCGTTGCTGGCTTATCGACGTCCACCTTTTTTTTTCAAATAACCCCAAAGAAAACAGTCCAACGGTGTCAAATCACATGATCTTGGCCACCATCGCCATTACGTGAGATAACACGGCCATTGAATTTGTTGCCCAAAAGAGCCAATTTTTCGTTAGCTGTGTGGCAAGTGGCACCGTCCTGCTGAAACCACATATAGTCCACATCCATATCTTCCAATTCGGGCCATAAAAAGTTCGTTATCATCTCACGATAGCGAACACCATTCACAGTAATTGCCTGACCTGCCTCATTTTGGAAAAAATACGGCCCGATGATGCCGCCAGCCCATAAACCGCACCAAACAATTACTCTTTGTGGGTGCATTGGTTTTTTGAAAATCACTCTTGGATTCTCATTCGCCCAAATGCCTCATCACTGAAGATGATTTTCTTCTAAAATTGATCATTCACTGTTGCCATTTCTTTGAACCATTGGAACGTTGTTGGATTGTGTATCTCTCCATGGTTCAAATTGAGTAAGTCTGAAATAGAGAAAAGTCAAAAAAAAAAAACAAGTATATACGGCCGTAAGTTCGGCCAGGCCGAATCTTATGTACCCTCCACCATGGATTGCGTAGGAACTTCTACTAAAGGCTGTCATCCACAATCGAATTACTTGGGTTGCGATAACACTTGCCGATGGCAAGGTATCGTAAAACTTTTTAACACTGTCTTCTAAATTGTAAGTTAGTCACTAAGGGGTATATATTAAACAAAAAAAAAGGCCGATTAAATACGTATATAATTCAGTTTGACAAAATTTTCTATAGAAATAAAATTTTGACAAAATTTTCTATAGAAATAAAAACTTGACAAAATTTTCTATAGAAATAAAATGTTGACAAAATTTTCTATGGAAGTAAAATGTTGACAAAATTTTCTATAGCAATAAAATTTTGACAAAATTTTCTATAGAAATAAAATGTTGACAAAATTTTCTATAGAAATAAAATGTTGACAAAATTTTCTATAGAAATAAAATGTTGACAAAATTGTCTATAGAAATAAAATGTTGACAAAATTTTCTACAGAAATAAATTTTTTACAAAATTTTCTATAGAAATAAAATTTTGACAAAATTTTCTATGGAAATAAAATGTTGGCAAACATTGCTATAGAAATAAACTTTTTACAAAACTTTCTATAGAAATGAAATTTTGACAAAACTTTCTATAGTAATAAAATTTGAAAATTTTTACATGGCTGTTAGAGGCCATATACTAACGAAATGTACCAAATTTCAACCGCATCGGATGACTTTTGCTCCTCCAAGAGGCTCCGGAGGTCAAATCTGGGGACCGGTTTATATGGGAGCTATATATAATTATGGACCGATATGGACCAGTTTTTGCATGGTTGTTAGAGACCATATAGTAACACCACGTACCAAATTTCAATCGGGTAGGATGAAGTTTGCTCCTCCAAGAGGCTCCGGAGGTCAAATCTGGGGATCGGTCTATATGGGAGCTATATATATTTATGGACCGATATGGACCAATTTTTGCATGGTTGTTAGAGACCGTATACTAACATCAGGTACCAAATTTCAACCGGATCGGATGAATTTTGCCCCTCCAAGAGGCTCCGGAGGTCAAATCTGGGGATCGGTTTATATGGGGGCTATATATAATTATGGACCGATATGGACCAATTTTTGCATGGTTGTTAGAGACCGTATACTTAGACCACGTACCAAATTTCAACCGGATCGGATGAATTTTGCTGCTCCGGAAGGCTCCGCAAGCCAAATTTGGGGATCGGTTTATATGGGGGCTATACGTAAACGTGGGCCGATATGGCCCATTTTCAATACCATCCGACCTACATCAATAACAACTACTTGTGCCAAGTTTCTAGTCGATAGCTAGTTTCGTTCGGAAGTTAGCGTGATTTCCACAGACGGACGGACAGCCGGACATACGGACGGACGGACGGACAGACGGACGGACGGACATGCTTAGATCGACTCAGAATTTCACCACGACCCAGAATATATATACTTTATGGGGTCTTAGAGCAATATTTCGATGTGTTACAAACGGAATGACAAAGTTAATATACCCCCATCCTATGGTGGAGGGTATAAAAATTCGGAAAAAAAAACTTGGCGTTTAGGTGTGGTTTACATTATAGTTCAAAAACTGACGTTACGACTATCGGTCCATGTTTTTGTATAGCCGATCTCCCGATTTGACTTCTGGGGCTTCTAGATACAGCAATCAGTGTTGCCAGTATTTTCCTGGCTCTTGTCCCCAAATTATGATGCTTTCGTCCCCAAAAATCCCCTCACAAAAATTTCCAATACATTTTTGACAAGTTTTTTTTTTTTTTTTTATAGAAAAATAAGATTGCTCTTTTGTAGAAAATCTGTAATATTTTAATAAAAAATAAATAAAATTTTGTCAAACCAGCTAGTAGCTGCAATATGATCAAGATTTCGAACCACAACAACAAGAGACCGGTGATCGTCTTCCGAATCCTGGAGATATGAGGATGGGAGTTCGGTCACCTGGTATTAATGAACGAAAATTTACTTCTAAAATTGGGTGGTAGACACGGTACACTCAAAAAAAAGTGAACTCTCATTTCACTAAAGCCAATTTAACTTTATTTTAGTTCATGGAATTATTATGTTTGGAGAAAGTTTCCTTTACTCTAACAATTTTTTGTGTACGTTAGTTAAATGAACTAAAACCGAACTAAATTCGTGTTTTCCACAAAATAGTTCAATATTTTTTTTTAAATTTTACTACAAATGCGTTCATCGTGAACTTCGTATGTTACTAAAGGCATTCTTGCAATTTTGAACTCCAATTTTCTCCTTCAAACTACAAAATTTTCTTTAGCAAGTGAAAAAACTTAATTATGTCTAATAAAATTTCTTGAATTTGCCGAAAAAAATTTACTTCATTTTATGACGTGATGCCAGCGTTTGTTATACTGTTTAGTTAAAATTTTCTAAAAATATTCAAAATTTTCTAAAATTAACTGAAATTTTTCTTCCTGGTGGGTTCACTGTATTTTCAGTGTAGCCACAGTTGGTAAAATTCTACCAGAAATGGTAGATTTTTTATTGTTTGGTTGATTGGTAGAATGTTTGATGTTTTGGTAGATTTTGCAAAGAAGTACTTCATGAATTGTCTATAGAAATAAACTTTTTAAAGAATTTTCTATAGAAATAAAAGGTTGATAAAACTTTCTGTGTAGAAATAAAATTAAGACAACATTTTCTATACAGAAATACAATTTTGACATTTCAATAGAAATAAAAAATTTTGGTAAAAGTTTCTCCTAATTTTACTAATTTATTTTTGGCTCGAGTGACAACGGTGGTGGTAGATCAATATTAAGGTGAATTGTGTTCATTATTTCTGTATTTATCGAATATATTGGCCAAATCGGTGATGAACACTGATTACGGGGCAACGAGTCTGAAATGATTTTGCAATTGTAGAAAAATATAAATTGAATAAAATTAAAACAAGTATATACGGCCGTAAGTTCGGCCAGGCCGAAGCTTATGTACCCTCCACCATGGATTGCGTAGAAACTTCTACTGAAGACTGTCATCCACAATCGAATTACTTGGGTTGCGGTAACACTTGCCGATGGCAAGGTATCTTAAAACTTCCTAACACCGTAATATATACCACATAGTCCATACGTGGTATAATTAAACTAAAAAAAGGCCGATTAAATACGTATATAATTAAGTTTAAAGTTTCTATAGAAATAAAATTTTGACAAAATAAAATGTTGACAACATTTTCTATAAAAGTAAAATTTGGAAAAAATGTTCTATAGAAATAAAATTTTCACAAAATTTTCTATAGAAATAAAATTTTGACAAAATTTTCCATAGAAATGAAATTTTGACAAAATTATCTATAGAAATAAAATTTTGACAAAATTTTCTATAGAAATAAAATTTTGACAATGTTTTCTATAAAAATAAAATTTTGGTAGATTATTTTTGGCTCGAGTGGCAACCATGAATATGAACCGATATGGACCAATTTTTGTGTGATTGGGGATCGGATATATATGTAACTATAGACCGATATGGACCAATTTTGGCATGTATATGAGCGGCCTTATGCTAACACCACGTTGCAAATTTCAACCGGATCGGATGAATTTTGCTCCTCCAAGAGGCTCCGGAGATCAAATCTGGGAAACGGTTTATATGGGGGCTATATATAATTATGGACCGATACGGACCAATTTTTGCATGGTTGTTAGAGACCATATACTAATACCATGTACCAAATTTCAACCGGATCGGGTGACTTTTGCTCTTCCAAGGGGCTCCGGAGGTCAAATCTGGGGATCGGTTTATATGGGAGTTACATATAATTATTGACCGATATGGACCAATTTCTGTATTGTCGGATCGGATGAAATTTCCTTCTCTTAGAGGCTCCGGAATCCAAATTTGGGGACCGGTTTATATGGTGGCTATATATAATTATGGACCGATGTGGACCAATTTTTGCATGTACCAAATTTCAACCGGATCGGATGAATTGTGCTCCTCCAATGGGCTTCGCAAGCCAAATCTGAGCGTTGGTTTATATGGGGGCTATACGTACAAGTGGTCCGATATGGCCCATTTGCAATACATTCGACCTACATGAATAAATAACAAGAACTTGTGCCAAGTTTAAAGTCGATAGTTTGTTTCGTTCGGAAGTTTGCGTGATTTCAACAGACGGACGGATGGACGAACATGCTTAGATCGACTCAGAATTTCACCATGACCCAAAATATATATACTTTATGGGGTATTAGAGCAATATTTCGATGTGTTACAAACGGAATGACAAAGTTAATATACCCCCATCCTATGGTGAAGGATAAAAATTAATTTAACTCCACCAAACAATAATTGACAATTACTCGAATAATTATCTCAATGCGAATTATGGACTCCAATATATTAAAAATAAATATCCCATCACAAACATTCGAAACTCACGAAAATTAGCCTCTCTCAAGAAAATGATCGTGACTAGCCATTGACTCGCAGGTTACGTTTGAAATTTACTTTTTATCACAATGGACTGAATAGTCTAAGTGAGCCTGAATCGTAATCGGGCTGCCACTTTAACCTACTTTTTGAGACCGCATAGATGCGAATAATAGTGAAAAAAATTTCCCGACGAAGATAATTTGGTAGTTGTTCTTAAATATATGGCAAATCCTAAAGTTGTATAAGCAAGCATGATTAAAATCGAGAACGTTTTTAAAATGTAAACATCATAGTCATCAAGCCAAGTTCTCAGTAACTGGCATTTTCATTTATTGGATTAATCGACCATCAATTAACCCATTCGATACATTACTTTTATGTTCTCACAAAAATTCTCTAAAAATCTTCAATATCTGCTAAAACAATTTTCTGCCTGGCAGCACCGTCTACATATAGCCACACACCAAAGGGTAAAACAAATCGTGAAACAGACAAGTTGTTACATTCTAGACATGTTAGGTGGTAGCGTTATCGAACTAATCCATCAAACAAATATTTGGCATATCATGAAAAATGAGGAAAGTAATCCTATTTCAAAAACAAAAGAAACTTTTTTTTTGTTTTTGCTGAAATGGATACCTTATTGCGCACCCTCCAAAAAAAGAAAAATTCATTGCCAATATCAACAAACAAGGTGCTTAGCCTAACATAAAATGCATTAGTTTTCGTTTTGGAAAAGTAGTAACAAAAACAAAAATTCAAATCAAATTGGATTCACTTTAAAATATTCGCACATCATTTGGCAGTGAGCCAGAAAACCATTTCACGCTCAACGACGACGGCAACGCTATTTCGGAAGAATACCCCCTAAAAACTAACTCAACCAACCATCCAACCGACCGACCGACCGGATGAAGAAGACATGAAAAAACAAACAACTATGAAGAACTGAAACGCCAACAAATGAAAATAACGAACAATAATAAGGCGTACGGGAATAGACTTTAATGTAATTCTTGTGAAGTGAAATCAGTATGTGTTCGTGGAACCATGTTTGTTAGTTGGATTTACCTTTTTCCTCTTCAGAATAGAAGAAATAAAAGCCGAAGGGAAAAAGACAAATAAACGAAAACAATTATTTTGCTTAATTGTTTGGAAAGTATGAAACTAAGAAAGTCGGAAATGAACTGTAAGAGAAGTATAGATACGTGTACGCAAAAAAAAAAAAAGAAATTTGCTTGCAAACGAAATTTTGATTATGAACGTTGTTTGGAATGTTATTTTTGCGCTAAACTGTTTATGTTTATATTATTGTTATTATTTTTTTCTTTTTTTTTGATAAACGTTGACTTTTAAAGGATCTAAAAACAATTTAATAAATTCTAGCAAATTTTTCTTTTATTTTCTGGCTAATTTTATCTTTCCTTTCTGTAATACAAATATTTTAGAAGCACATATCGGATTTAATAAATTATTTTGACATTTTTTCCTTTCGCCTCAATGGAGAATCGAATCACGGAGAGTTTTTTAAACCAAAATACTGATTAATGTACCTCTTGTACTCATTAACAGGAAAATATCGCTACAGTCATAAGAAAATTTAAATTGACTCCTTTTTGTGGTTACATATATTTTTTTTTTTGAAATTTTACTTTTTAGGAACTATTTGCATATCAACTTTCTTCTCGCTTTATAGTTAAGACGAATATTTTAATTTATAATTTTTGAGATGTTTTTTTTTTGGTGGTCACGAATTCTCCTAGGAGCAAATTTTTTTTCTTTACAAAACATATTTCATTTTGTAGGGTTCGAAAATAATATGTTTTGAGAATTTTCATTTCGTTTGTCTGGATGTTACGAAGTAAATTCCTTGGCTTTAGGGGGCATATTTAAAAAGAAACCAGCATAACAATTTTTTTATATAACTAGTATATACATCAGTAAGTTCGGCCGGGCCGAATCTTAAATACCCACCACCATGAATCAAATAGTAGGGTTTCCTTTGAAATTTCAGGGGGCTTTGAGGACAGATCAAGCAGAGCAGTTCAACCAGTACACTTCACGAAGATAAATTTAAAGATTTAACCTATGAAGACTATATCAGATTCTGGATTTATAAGAACCATTTATGTTTGAATTTTAGAGGAATCATTTACATCTCTTGTAAGTGTGTAAAAAATAACGTCGTGATTTGAAATCTTAAATCTGTAGATTTTCCCCCGGGAAGTAAAATCTGGAAATTTTACATCTGGAAATTTACAATTTTCATGATCAGTGCGCCTTCTATAGAAGTGAAATCGGTCTAGGTTAGGTTATGTGGCAGCCCGATATTTCAGGCTCACTTAGACTATTCAGTCCATTGTGATACCACATTGGTGAACTTCTCTCTTATCACTGAGTGCTGCCCGATTCCATGTTAAGCTCAATGACAAGGGACCTCCTTTTTATAGCCGAGTCCGAACGGCGTTCCACATTGCAGTGAAACCACTTAGAGAAGCTTTGAATCCCTCAGAAATGTCACCAGCATTACTGAGGTGGGATAATCCACCGCTGAAAAACTTTTTGGTGTTCGGTCGAAGCAGGAATCGAACCCACGACCTTGTGTATGCAAGGCGGGCTGCTAACCATTGCACCACGGTGGCTCCTCTATATGGAGGCATTGCCAAATTAAGGTTTTATCGGTCCATTTGGCAATGCCTCTATATGGAGGCATTGCCAAATGGACCGATAAAACCTTAATCCGATACACATTTTTGTGAGCCTTAAATACCAGAATATTTACAATTTCATGCAAATCGTATAAAAACTACGGTTTCTACAAACCTAAGAAGTTAAATCGGGAGATCGTTCTTTTGGGGGCTATACTAAAATATGGACCGATACTCACCGTTTTCGGCACACCTCTTTATGGCCTGAAAATACCTCTAGATTTTCAATTTCAGGCAAATTGGATAAAATCTACGGTTTCTATAAGACCCAAAATCGGGAAGTCGGTTTATATGGGGACTATATCAAAACGTGGACCGATATAGCCCATCTTCGAACGTGACCTGCCTGCAGGCAAAAGACGAGTTTGTGCAAAATTTCAACACGATTGCTTCATTATTGAAGACTGTAGCGTGATTACAATAGACAGCCAGTCAGACAGACGGACATGGTTATATCGTCTCAGAATTTCTTCCTAATCAAGAATATATATACTTTATATAGTCGGAAATCGACATTTCGATGTGTTACAAATGGAATGACAAACTTATTATACCCCCGTCACCATTCTATGGTGGTGGGTATAAAGATTTAGTTTTATTTCCATTCTAGGACACATATTTAAGGACATATGTGCAACATTTTTTTATACCCTGCGCCACACTGTGAAACAGGGTATTATAAGTTAGTGCATATGTTTGCAACATCCAGAAGGAGACGAGATAGACACATAGTGTCTATGGCAAAAATACTCAGGATGGGCTCCTGAGTCGATATAGCCATGTACGTCTGTCCGTCTGTCTGTGAACACATTTTTGTGATCAAAGTCTAGGTCGCAGTTTTAGTCCAATCGTGCCAAACTTCAAATTTGGCACAAGTATGTGTTTTGGCTCAGAATAGAACCCTATTGATTTTGGAAGAAATCGGTTCAGATTTAGCTATATGTTAGCTCCCATATATATCTTTCGCCCGATATGGACTTATATGGCCCCAGAAGCCAGAGTTTTACTCTAGTTTGCTTAAAATTTTGCACTAGGAGTAAAATTAGTAGTGTAGTCAAGTGTGCCAAATTTTATTGAAATCGGTTCAGATATAGATATAGCTCCCATATATAGCTTTCAACCGATTTACACTCAAATGATCGCAGAGGCCAATTTTTTACTCCGATTTAGTTTAAATTTTGCACAGGGAGTAGGATTACCATTGTAGCTTTGCGTGCCAAATTTGGTTTAAATCGGTTCAGATTTAGATGTAGCTCCCACATATATCTTTCGCCCGATATGGCCTTATAAGGCCCCAGAAGCCAGAGTTTTACCCTAATGTGCTTAAAATTTTGTATTGAAATCGGTTCAGATTTAGATATAGCTCCCATATATATCGTTCGCCGAATTTACATTCATATGACCACAGTGGCCAATCTTTTATTCCGATTTACTTGAAATTTTTCACAGGATTCCAACTGTCTGTACCAAATTTGGTTGAAATCGGTTCAGATTTAGATATATCTCCCATATATAGCTTTCGCCCGATTTATACTCATATGACCACAGAGGCCAATTTTTAACTCCGATTTAGTTGAAATTCTGCACAGGCAGTAGAATTAGCATTGTAGCTATGCGTGCCAAATTTGTTTGAAATCGGTTCAGATTTAAATACAGCTCCCATATATATGTTTTTCTGATTTCGACAAAAATGGTCAAATTACCAAAATTTTCCTTGTAAAATCGCCACTGCTTAGTCGAAAAGTTGTAAAAATGATTTTAATTTTCCTAAACTTCTAAGACATATATATCGAGCGATAAATCATAAATAAACTTTTGCAAAGTTTCCTTAAAATTGCTTCAGATTTATATGTTTCCCATATTTCTTTACGAAAATTGTGTTCCACCCTAGTGCATTAGCCAACTTAAATTTTGAGTCTATAGATTTTGTAAAAGTCTATAAAATTCTGTCCAAATAGAGTGATATTTAAATGTATGTATTTGGGACAAACCTTTATATATAGCACCCAACACATTTGACGGATGTGATATGGTATCGAAAATTTTGATCTACAAAGTGGTGCAGGGTATAATATAGTCGGTCCCGCCCGACTTTAGACTTCCCTTACTTGTTATACCCTCCACCATAGGATGGGGGTATATTAACTTTGTCATTCCGTTTGTAACACATCGAAATATTGCTCTAAGACCCCATAAAGTATATATATTCTGGGTCGTGGTGAAATTCTGAGTCGATCTAAGCATGTCCGTCCGTCCGTCCGTCTGTCCGTCTGTCCGTCTGTCCGGCTGTCCGTCCGTCTGTGGAAATCACGCTAACTTCCGAACGAAACTAGCTATCGACTTGAAACTTGGCACAAGTAGTTGTTATTGATGTAGGTCGGATGGTATTGAAAATGGGCCATATCGGCCCACGTTTACGTATAGCCCCCATATAAACCGATCCCCAAATTTGGCTTGCGGAGCCTTCCGGAGCAGCAAAATTCATCCGATCCGTTTGAAATTTGGTACGTGGTCTAAGTATACGGTCTCTAACAACCATGCAAAAATTGGTCCATATCGGTCCATAATTATATATAGCCCCCATATAAACCGATCCCCAGATTTGACCTCCGGAGCCTCTTGGAGGGGCAAAATTCATCCGATCCGGTTGAAATTTGGTACCTGATTTTAGTATACGGTCTCTAACAACCATGCAAAAACTGGTCCATATCGGTCCATAAATATATATAGCTCCCATATAAACCGATCCCCAGATTTGACCTCCGGAGCCTCTTGGAGGAGCAAACTTCATCCTACCCGATTGAAATTTGGTACGTGGTGTTAGTATATGGTCTCTAACAACCATGCAAAAACTGGTCCATATCGGTCCATAATTATATATAGCTCCCATATAAACCGATCCCCAGATTTGACCTCCGGAGCCTCTTGGAGGGGCAAAATTCATCCGATCCGTTTGAAATTGGGTACCTGATGTTAGTATACGGTCTCTAACAAGCATGCAAAAATTGGTCCATATCGGTCCATAATTATATATAGCTCCCATATAAACCGATCCCCAGATTTGAACTCTGGAGCCTCTTGGATGAGCAAAATTCATTCGATCCAATTGAAATTTAGTACGTGGTGTTAGTATATGGTCTCTAACAACCATGCAAAAATTGGTCCATATCGGTCCATAATTATATATAGCTCCCATATAAACCGATCCCCAGATTTGACCTCCGGAGCCTCTTGGAGGAGCAAAAGTCATCCGATGCGGTTGAAATTTGGTACATTTCGTTAGTATATGGCCTCTAACAGCCATGTAAAAATTGTTAAATTTTATTACTATAGAAAGTTTTGTCAAAATTTCATTTCTATAGAAAGTTTTGTAAAAAGTTTATTTCTATAGCAATGTTTGTCAACATTTTATTTCCATAGAAAATTTTGTCAAAATTTTATTTCTATAGAAAATTTTGTAAAAAATTTATTTCTGTAGAACATTTTGTCAACATTTTATTTCTATAGACAATTTTGTCAACATTTTATTTCTATAGAACGTTTTGTCAACATTTTATTTCTATAGAAAATTTTGTCAACATTTTATTGCTATAGAAAATTTTGTCAACATTTTACTTCCATAGAAAATTTTGTCAACATTTTATTTCTATAGAAAATTTTGTCAAGTTTTTATTTCTATAGAAAATTTTGTCAAAATTTTATTTCTATAGAAAATTTTGTCAAACTGAATTATATACGTATTTAATCGGCCTTTTTTTTTTGTTTAATATATACCCCTTATGGACTAACTTACAATTTAGCAGACAGTGTTAAAAAGTTTTACGATACCTTGCCATCGGCAAGTGTTATCGCAACCCAAGTAATTCGTTTGTGGATGACAGCCTTTAGTAGAAGTTCCTACGCAATCCATGGTGGAGGGTACATAAGATTCGGCCTGGCCGAACTTACGGCCGTATATACTTGTTTTTTACTAACATTGTGTTCCACCTTAGTGCATTAGCCGACTTAAATTTTGAGTGTATAGATTTTGTAGAAGTATATAAAATTCTGTCCAGATCGAGTGATATTTAAATGTATGTATTTGGGACAAACCTTTATATATAGCACCCATCACAGTTGACAGATGTGATATTGTATCGAACATTTAGATCTACAGAGTTATGCAGGGTATAATATAGTCGGCCGTGTCTGACTTTAGACTTTTCTTACTTGTTTCTGTTTTGATTATTTTAAAATTGTTTTGTTTTGTCGAAATCGAGAAAAAGGATTTCTATTAAAAATTGAATTTTGAAGGTGGTCATGAATCACCCAACATTTTTACACCCTGCCCCACAGGTTATTATAAGTTAGTGAATATGTTTGCAACATCCAGAAGGAGACGAGATGGATATATGGTGTCTTTGGCAATATTGCTCAGGGCCGGCCCCTGAGTCGATCTAGCTCATATAAATATCTTCCGCACGATTGTTCCTCATACGGCCACATAGGTCAAAGTTGTAATCCGTTGTTACGTGAAAAACAAAAAAAAACTATTATTTTATCTATTGTATTATATAAATAGTAAATTAATTTTGCCTCAAAGGAGAAAATATTTTTTCTAACCAAATTCGCAAACATTAATATGTTTAATGGCATATGTTTGTAATATTACAATTCTCTTCATTCTCTCTTACAGAAAGCCCAATAGGGCCTACCAAACTGGCACATCAATTTTGGTTCTCATATCCGCCACCGGGCGCTGGCGGAGGCTCTTCCAGTAAGTGTTTCTTTCAAATTCCATCAAAGCTTTTTCCATCTCGTTTTATCTGTATCCTGATATTCCTTATTATTTGATTTGAAAACTAAATTTAGAAATGTTATGATTTTATATTATGTGAGACCCTGAAGCAATTACGAAACAAATTATAATCATTGTATTGAAGAAAATTGATGTTTACTAAAAAAATTGATGTATTTGTGACCAACTAAATATTGTTGTATGTCCTGTATATTTTTTTTTTGTGGAAATTAGTCTGTGAAAATTTCTAAGATAAAAGCAATAATAACGAACAAAGAAATCCCCAAAATTACTATAACCAAAAGCTGTTTATTAATGTTGATTTTTTCCTTTATCTTATACTAACTTCCTGCCTCCGTTATTACTACCTACCTACTACTACAACTACTTCTATTCTAATATTTTTCCTAATAAGTTTCTATTCGAACTGATCATAAGACATTGTGTGAAGAGTTTTTCTAGAAGCCCATGCTCATACAATGCAAAACAAAAATACTTTCTAAGTTTGGTTTTTATGTGGTTTATAAATTTACTTTTGTTTTCTTCTAATTTGTAGATGAAAGTTTCGATTTCATTTTGTTACACTACACGACAGATAAGGATTCAATTTGTTTACAAAATATAATTTAATATTGTTGTTTTTTTTTTTCATCGAATGTCCTTGGTTCGTCCAAGTTTATTAACTCAAGTTAGTTTCTTTAAAATATACCTCCAGAATAGAGCCTCATGAATTGATTTGAAACCCGAGAACTCAGATCGAAGTCTCGTTGATTGAACTATAGACTAAAGTTTTAATTACTGAACTTTGATCTCAGCATTTATACTGCAGACAGAAATCTCATTAAGTGAACTACAGTCGCATTAATGTTCAATTGTTCAAAAGTAAAACATGTCGGAAAAACATCAAATTTTAGAATCATTTTCGATTTGTTCGAATTTGCTACCACGAATTATGGCCTTTTAAATGGCCGACAAAGGCATCTCATTCTCAAGTGCCGCTACGAGATAGACACATAGTGTCTTTGGTAATAATGCTCAGCCATATAAGTCTGTCTGTGAACACATTTTTGTGATCAAAGTGTAGGTCGCAGTTCTAATCCAATCAAATTTGGTACAAATTTGGGTCAGAATGGAACCATAAGCACGGTTGCCACTCGAGCCATAAATAACACTAGCCAACAGTCGTTTTGTGAATTGGTTCTAGCATAATTTTTCTCATTGATTTTGACCTACTAAACACGAAAATGAGTTTTAAAAAATTTTCTGTCGATTGGTTTTCGAGATACAAATTTTTGAACTTTTTTTTTAATTATTGGAGATACACTTACAATTTTGAGCATATCTTTCGTCTTCTTTGACCTATTTGATCCTACTACTACTCAAATTAAAGAACATTGAGCCGTCTATAACTCATTTTCAGAAAATTTTCAAATCGGGTAAGTAGTTTGGATGTTGGCGGCTTAAAAAGTTAAAAAAAGGCGTTTTTTTAGTAAAAATGTGGCAGAAAAAAACCATATAAAAATTCATATATAATATAAAAAGATTTGGTCTTTTCGGTCTTTTACCAAAAAAATTATTTGTTGTTAGATTTTGTTAAGTAAGGGCTTATTTTCTTTGTAAAAATTTCAGCTATACGCAAAAAAAAACCAAAATTGCTGTTAGCATTGTGTTTTATATTTTATATGAATTTTTATATGTTTTTTCTGCCACATTTTTACTAAAAAAACGCCGTTTTTTAACTTTTTTAAGCCGCCAACATCCAAACTACTTACCCGATTTGAACATTTTCTGAAAATGAGCTGTAGACGGCTCAATTTTCTTTAATTTGAGTAGCACTAGGATCAAATAGGTCAAAGAAGACGAAAGATATGCTCAAAATTGTAATTGTACCCCCAAAAATTAAAAAAAAAAAGTTCAAAAATTTGTATCTCGAAAACCAATATACAGAAAATTTTTTAAAACTCATTTTCGTGTTTAGTAGGTCAAAATCAATGGGAAAAAGTATGCTAGAAACAAATAACAGAGATTATTTTGTTATTTGTGACCTAGTGTAATCTACCAAAATTTGGAGAAAATTTTATCAAAAAACTACCAAAGAAAAAAATCTTATTTTGCAAAATTTTATTTCTATGTCAAATTTTTGTCAAAATCTTATTTCTATAGAAAATTTTATTTTATAAAAATGTTGTCCAAATTTTATTTCTATGAAAAATTTTGTCAAAATTTCATTTTTATAGAACATTTTGTCAAAATGTTATTTCTATAGGAAATTCGTATAAAAATTTAATTTCTATAGAAAATTTTGTCAAAATTTTATTCCCATAGAAAATGTTGTCAAAATTTTATTCCCATAGAAAATGTTGTCAAAATTTTATTTTAGAGAAATTTTTTCAAAATTTTATTTCTATAGAAACTTTTGTCAAAATTTTAATTCTATAAAACATTTTCTCAAAATTGTACTTTTATAGGAAATTTGTATAAAAATTTAATTTCTATAGAAAATTTTGCCAAAATTTTATTTCTATAGAAAATGTTGTCTACATTTTATTTCTATAAAAATTTTTGTCAAAATTTTATTTCCATAGAAAATTTTGTCAAAATTTTATTTCTATTGAAAATTTTGTCAAAATTTTATTTCTATAAAACATTTTCTCAAAATTTTATTTCTATAAAACATTTTCTCAAAATTGTATTTTTATAGGAAATTTGTATAAAAATTTAATTTCTATAGAAAATTTTGTCTACATTTTAATTCTATAGAAAATGTTGTCAAAATTTTATTTCCATAGAAAATTTTGTCAAAATGTTATTTCTATAGAAAATTTTGTCCAAATTTTATTTCTATAGGAAATTTGTAAAAAAATTAATTTCTATTTAAAATTTTGTCAAAATTTTATTTGTATAGAAAAGTTTGTCAACATTTTATTCCCATAAAAAATGTTGTCAAAATTTTATTTTAGATAAATTTTTTCACAATTTTATTTCTATAGAAACTTTTGTCAAAATTTTCTACAATAAATTTTCTCTAAATTTTATTTCTATACGAAATTTGTATAAAAAAGTTCTATTTCTAAGACAATTTTGTCAAAATTTTATTTCTATAAAAAATTTTGCTAAAATTTTATTTCTGTAGAAAATTTTGTCAACTTATTATTGTTAAAGAAAATGTTGTCAAAATTTTATTTCTATAGAAACTTTTGTCAAAATTTTGTTTCTATAAAAAATGTTGTCAACATTTTATTCCTAAAGAAACATTTTTGTCAAAAATATCAAGAAAATTTTGTCAAAATGTTATTTTATAGAATTTTTTCAAAATTTTATTTCTATAGAAAATTTTGTCAAAATTTTATCATCAAACCTTATATATCTAACCTTTTTTCGGAAGGTTCAAGTGTAGTTCAATTTGGGTTGAGTGAATTACATGAATTTATTCTGATAATTGGTTGATAGTTTTGCTGCAAGTAGAGGGTGCTGATGAGGAATATGGTAACTCCGAAACATCTGTACATCCAAGCATCTTGCAGTCTACAGGACTTTGTCCAAATAAATTTGACAATCATATTTTCCCTCTGTTGGTTAAGCTACACGTGTAGTTTAGTCAATGCATGGTTTTAAGCTGAAATTAAAACCAACAATAATGATTGAAGAGAAACCAACAATAACAAACAAAACGAACATTTTATTTCTACAAAACATTTTCTTAAAATTTTATTTCTATAGGAAATTTGTATTAAAATTTAATTTCTATAGAAAATTTTGTCAAAATTTTATTTTTATAAAAAAAAAATTCTAAAATTTTATTTCTGTAAAAAATTTTGTCAACATATTATTTCTAGAGACAATTTTGTCAAAATTTTATTGCTATATGAACTTTTGTCAAAATTTTATTTCTATAGAAACTTTTGTAAACATTTTGTTTCTATAAAAAATGTTGCCAAAATGTTATTTCTAAAGAAAAATTTTTGTCAAAATTTCATTTCTATAGAAAATTTTGTCAAAATTTTATTTATATAGAAAAGTTTGTCAAAATTTTATTTCCATAGAAAATGTTGTCAAAATTTTATTTTATAGAAGGGAGCCACCGTGGTGCAATGGTTAGCATGCCCGCCTTGCATTCACAAGGTCGTGGGTTCGATTCCTGCTTCGACCGAATACCAAAAAGTTTTTCAGCGGTGGATTTTCCCACCTCAGTAATGCTGGTGACATTTCTGAGGGGTTCAAAACTTTTCTAAGTGGTTTCACTACAATGTGGAACGCCGTTCGGACTCGCCTATAAAAAGGAGGTCCCTTGTCATTGAGCTTAACATGGAATCGGGCAGCACTCGGGCTGCCATCTAACCTAACCTAACCTATTTTATAGAAATTTTTTCAAAATTTTATTTCTATAGAAAATTTTGTCCAAATTTTATTTCCATAGAAAATTTTGTCAAAATTTTATTTCTATAAAACATTTTCTCAAAATTTTATTTCTATAGGAAATTTGTATAAAAATTTAATTTCTATAGAAAATTTTGTCAAAATTTTGTTTTTATAACAAATTTTGCTAAAATTTTATTTCTGTAGAAAATTTTGTCAACATATTATTTCTAGAGAAAAGTTTGTCAAAATTTTATTTCTAAGGAAAAAAAATTGTCAACATTTTATTTCTATAGAAAATTGCTATAGAAAATTTTGTAAAAATTGTATTTCTATAAAAACAAAACTTTGCCACACGAGCCCTAAATAATCTACCAAAATTTGGAGAACATTTTACCAAAAAAACAACCAGAGAACAATTTCTTATTTTGCAAAATTTAATTTCCATGGATTATTTTCTCGAAATTTTATTTCTATAGAAAATTTTGTCAACATTTTATTTCTATAGAAAATGTTATCATTTTTTTATACCCTGCGCCACACTGTGGAACACGGTATTATAAGTTAGTGCATATGTTTGTAACACCCAGAAGGAGACGAGATAAACATATGGTGTCTTTGGCAATAATGCTCTGGGTGGGTCCCTGAGTCGATATAACCATGTCCGTCCGTCCGTCTGTCTGTGAACACATTTTTGTGATCCAAGTCTAGGTCGCAATTTAAGTCCAATCGCCTTCAAATTTGGCACATGTTCCTAATTTGAGTCAGACTAGAACCCTATTGGTTTTGGAAGAAATCGGTTCAGATTTAGATATACCTCCCATATATATATCTTTCGCCCGATATGGACTTATATGGCCCCAGAAGCCAGAGTTTTATACCGATTTGCTTGAAATTTTGTACAAACATAACACTTAGTCGTATAGTCAAGTGTGCAAAATTTGATTGAAATCGTTACAGATTTAGATATAGCTCCCATATATATCTTTCGCCCGATATGGACTTATATGGCCAGATTTTTGGCCGAATTTGGTTGAAATTTTGTACTAGGAGTACAATTAGTAGTATAGTCAAGTGTGCAAAATTTGATTGAAATCGATTCAGATTTAGATATAGCTCCCATATATATCTTTCGCCCGATTTACACTCATATGACCACAGAGGCCAGTTTTTTGCTCCGATTTAGTTGAAATTTTGCACAGGGAGTAGAATTAGCATTGTAGCTATGCGTGCCAAATTTGGTTGAAATCGGTTCAGAGTTAGATATAGCTCCTATATATATGTTTTTCTGATTTTGACAAAAATGGTCAAAATACCAACATTTTCCTTGTAAAATCGCCACTTCTGAGTCGAAAAGTTGTAAAAATGACTCTAATTTCCCTAAACTTCTAATACATATATATCGAGCGATAAATCATAAATAAACTTTTGCGAAGTTTCCTTAAAATTGCTTCAGATTTAAATGTTTCCCATATATTTTTACTAACATTGTGTTCCACCCTAGTGCATTAGCCGACTTAAATTTTGAGTCTATAGATTTTGTAGAAGTCTATCAAATTCTGTCCAGATCGAGTGATATGTAAATATATGTATTTGGGACAAACCTTTATATATAGCCGCCAACACATAGAATAAACTATCTAGCTATACATTTGGTCAAATTTGGTTGTGAATCGGTTTAGATGTATATATAGCTCCCATATATATCTTTACCCCGATTTGCATTAATATGACAAATGAGACCATAGTTTTACTATGATTTATTTTACTAAGATAGTGCATCATCTCAAGGCATTAGCCGGTTTAAATATTAGGTCTAGAGATTTTTTTAAAATTTCAATAAAAAAAAGTTTATTCAAATCGGCTCAGATTTAAATATTTGTATATGTGGTAACATAAGTCTTTTTACACCCAGAAAAGGAATATGATCACCTCAAACGTATTTCAAGAGCAAAATGTTATTTTTGGATGGGAAACATGTAATTGGTTTTTTGCAACCATGTTATTTTCTCTGAATTTATGTATCTGGTTACAATAACCGTGTAACATCATTTTTGCCTTAAAAATGTCCCATGTTCCCCGTACAAAAATGTCATTTTACATATTTGAGGTGATCATATTCATAATATCATATCATATTGAAAGAATTTGAGATGGTATGGTTTCCTCACTTGTGTAGTTGATTGGGAGCTAACACCCAGAGAAGGAATATGATCACCTCAAACATGTTTCAAGAGCAAAATGTTATTTTTGGATGGTGACCATGTAACATGTTGAGGAGCCACCGTGGTGCAATGGTTAGCATGCCCGCCTTGCATACACAAGGTCGTGGGTTCGATTCCTGCTACGACCGAACACCAAAAAGTTTTTCAGCGGTGGATTATCCCACCTCAGTAATGCTGGTGACATTTCTGAGGGTTTCAAAGCTTCTCTAATTGGTTTCACTAGAATGTGGAACGCCGTTCGGACTCGGCTATAAAAAGGAGGTCCCTTGTCATTGAGCTTAACATGGAATCGGGCAGCACTCAGTGATAAGAGAGAAGTTCACCACTGTGGTATCACAATGGACTGAATAGTCTAAGTGAGCCTGATACATCGGGCTGCCACATAACCTAACCTAACCTAACCTGATCATATTCCTTCTCTGGGTGAAGGCGATATTTCTTCAGATCCCCATGGATTGTTTAGGAATATAAATAGGTAGTCCTTATGGATTTTTATTAATTGTTGTAATTTTTTTTTTGTGTTTGTTTATTTTGGTTTGGTTTTCTTAGAAATTAGTTTTGTTTGCATACAATTAAAATTCAATCCTTACCCTAGTTGAAAAGAAAAATGTTGTGTAGTAGTTTTTCTTTATTCTGATATAATCTACTAATACAATTAATGATGCAAAAAAAAAAACAAGTATCATATGTTGTTATTTCTTTTGAATGCTTTTTTGAATTTGAAGTTAACAGAAAACAAAACAAACAAAATTATAATTGATTTATTAACTAACCACTAATACTAAGTAATCAAATTTAATACTACTCCTTAACTCTTAATCTTACTCTACTTACAATTACTATTACTTATTGTTAAAAACTGATAAAGTAATTAATTAAAACATTTCTTTCCATTTTTCTTTTGCATTTCAAACATCAAACCAAAAAAACAAAAAAATAACAAAACAAATCCGAAATCGAAAATCGCAATAAAAACCTAACCACATATAAAAACTCCCATTGGGGATATTACATCTCCAATTTAGATAAAAGTGTTTACAACAACAATAACCACTATAACTACTATAACCACCAATACTAGATACTCTAATACGCTCTTACGCTCTCTTAACCACATAATACTACTACTCTTCTCTACTACTACTACTAGTAGTAATACAATTTACTAATTACTAAATACCACTTTAACCACTACTGTTACAAGAGACAAACTTAAAACTACCAATTACCACAAGAACTTATAAACACTAAGAGATTCATACATTAGCAGTAGTCGTTCTATCTACATATCCAAATCGTAAAAAAAAACATAACCTAAACTTCCTGTAAATTACATATATATGTGTATGTGTAGAATCAAACGAAAAGAAAACGTAAAAAAATAAACAAAACAAACGTGTAGTAAAAATCCGTAAAATCCTTCTTCAAAAGCTACTTAGAGAAACACCATTATAAATTTAAAGTAAATGCAAAAATTTTATTAACAAAAAAAAAACACCTAAAAACATTTAGACAGAGGTAAGGCTTGAACATAAAATGTAGCAAATTCAAAAAAAAAAAACTTTTTGTAAATTTTTAATTTCACATAATAACAACATAATTTTGTTTAATTCTTTGAAAAATTTCTAGTTAGCAAAAAACTGTTTCGTATTTTTTTTTTAAGTTTTTATTTTGTTAGTTACTTTACCTTGGCAAAATTTGAAATAACCAAAACCAACAAAAAAAATATATATTTTAAATAGAAAGTTATTAAAAAAAAAATCCAAAAGTTTTGAATAGAAACTTTTCATTTTGTATACGTACGTGTGTATGTGTTGGTATTCTTATATTTCATAGCTAAAACTCTGTGCATTTTTATAGCCGTTCCTTGCGTTGTGTGTTAACTAAAGTTAAGTATGTTGTATTTAACTTTAATATTTCCTTCATATATCTTATGCATGATTTTTTATATAAAAACTTCATATCTAGGAGCATGAATCTCTAAGGAAATTTATTATTATTCAAATACATTATATAAGTAAATATTATAATTAAGAAAATTCTTATAATCTATAATTCTGACGAAAAGGTCTTTTCGTATTTTGTCAATACCCAGCAAAAAAAGAGCTTCCAAAAAAGTACTTTGGATCCCCAATTTGTGATCCGGAAGTAGTGTAAACTTGGATCATTTCCAATGAATCTTACAAGGACTCCATTTTTGGATCCATTGCATTGCCTTAGAAGTTGTGCCTTGGAAGTTCATTTCGATAAAAGAAATTTAAAAAACTAAAAAAAAAAACAAAATTTTTTTTCCAATTTCACTTTTTATTTTTATCAGTAGGTTTGATACACTTTTATTTTCTTATTATCTAATTTTAAAAAAATGTAAAACTTCTTCGCTTCCACCGGACGTTGAACCTGGGTCTGTTGGTACCATAACAGGACGCCTTAGCACACTGAGCCACAAACGCCATTCAACACGATGCATCAAAACGTCTATTCAAATGTTTGTGATATGAACCTAATATGACACCACGGCATGACATTCTAACTACTTCCTGAGAGGTTCTTTATTATAATCTTTACAATGAAAAAATAAAGAACGCTTGTTCAAATTCTCCAGCGGCAATTTTTTTATTAAATATTTTTCTAAAAATTTTTTTTTTTATGTTATACATCGTTTTTTTTCTTTCTTTGGCATATATTTTTGTATAAATATATTTTTTCCATTAAAAATCAACAAAAAATTAAAAATTATCGTAAATTGTAAAACCTTCTCAAAAGAACTTCCATGGAAGTGAAAAAGTCAAACGGTTCACTTATCATATTAATATTATTATTATTTTACATTTTTAGTGATCTTCTATTTTTTCCGAAATTTCTCCAAAACTTAAATTTTCATTTAAAATGGCCTAATTCCATACCTTCTAAGTCTTTCCAAAAGCATTGCATCGGAAGTGAAAAAAATCGATAGGATATCCCTGGATGTACTTTAAACCTTTCCAAAAGGACTGTATCGGAAGTGGAAAAACTTAATGGGGGATTCCTGGACGCGCTTTAAAAGAAATGTTTTTGTAGAACAACTTCTATTTTTTTACTGGGTATATGTCGTAAGAGTCATCTGTCTTCAGTGCAAGCAATCACATTGTATCATTCCTCATGATTTTGGAATGGTGGGTAATATTTTAAGCTTCATTTATCAATAAAATAGCAAGTTCTTAAAAGCTGCAAAGAAAGTTACAACATCAAACATTATCAAGTTTCGTTAATAAAAATTAAATATGGCAATTACATACATCGTCAAATTTCTCTTTTCAAGTTGTACGGAGAATGCAACTAAAATTATCTGTTTTCGAATTTTATTTAAAAGAGATTTATGTGTGCATTACACAGTCGACTATGACTAGATTTGCTTGGCTATTTGCATTACTTGTGTGTACCATTTCACTGTTTAACATGGATATGTCTCTGTCTACACTGTCGTTGCCGTATTCTACGTTACATCGAGAAGTAGTAGAGTTTTTGGTTGGTGATAGCACCGTAATGTTTGCTATTACTTTCCAGCAATAATAAAACGTAGCCAAAAAAGTAGTGAAAGTGTTGTTTTTTGATCCTGAAGTGGTGCCAAATTGATGATGAATTTAACACGGGAGCCACCGTGGTGCAATGGTTAGCATACCCGCCTTGCGTACACAAGGTCGTGGGTTCGATTCCTGCTTCGACCGAACACCAAAAAAGTTTTTCAGCGGTGGATTATCTCACCTCAGTAATGCTGGTGACATTTCTTAGGGTTTCAAAGCTTCTCTAAGTGGTTTCACTGCAATGTGGAACGCCGTTCGGACTCGGCTATAAAAAGGAGGTCCCTTGTCATTGAGCTTAACATGGAATCGGGCACCACTCAATGATAAGAGAGAAGTTCACCAATGTGGTGTCACAATGGACTGAATAATCTAAGTGAGCCTGATACATCGGGCTGCCACCTAACCTAACCTAACTTCCGAACGAAACAAGCTATCGACTTGAAACTTGGCACAAGTAGTTATTATTGATGTAGGTCGGATGGCATTGCAAATGAGTCATATCGGACCACTTTTACGTATAGCCCCCATATAAACGGACCCCAAGATTTGGCTTACGGAGCCTCTAAGAGAAGCATATTCGATCTGGCTAAAATTTGGTACATGGTGTTGGTATATGGTCTCTAATAACCATGCAAAAATTGGTCCACATCGGTCCATAATTATATATAGCCCCCATATAAACCGATCCCCAAATTGGGCTTGTGGAGCCTCAAAGAGAAGCAAATTTCATCCGATCCGGTTGAAATTTGGTATATGATGTTGGTATACAGTATCTAACAACGGTGCCAGTATTGGTCCATATCGGTCCATAATTATATATAGCCCTTATATAAACCGATCCCCAGATTTGACCTACGGAGCTTCTTAGAGGAGCAAAATTCATCCGATCCGGTTGAAACTTAGTACGTGGTGTTAGTAACAGGTTGGCTGATAAGTCCCCGGTCTAACAAAGAAAAACACCTTTTTTTTGTCAAAATTCGTTTTTATTATTCAACATAGTTCCCTTCAAGAGCCATACAACGATTATAACGACCTTCCAATTTTTTGATACCATTTTGGTAGTACTCCTTCGGTTTTGCCTCAAAATAGGCCTCAGTTTCGGAGATCACCTCTTCATTGCAGCCAAATTTTTTCCCTGCGAGCATACTTTTGAGGTCTGAGAACAAGAAAAATTCGCTGGGGGCCTGATCTGGAGAATACGGTGGGTGGGGAAGCAATTCGAAGCCCAATTCACGAATTTTTGCCATCGTTCTCAATGACTTGTGGCATGTGCGTTGTCTTGGTGGAACAAGACTTTTTCATATGGGGCCGCGATTTCGACCTTCAAACGCTCCAATAACGCCATATAATGGTCACCTTTCTCAAGATAATCGATAAAAATTATTCCATGCGCATCCCAAAAAACAGAGGCCATTACTTTGCCAGCGGACTTTTGAGTCTTTCAACGCTTCGGAGACTGTTCACCGGTCGCTGTCCACTCAGCTGACTGTCGACTGGACTCAGGAGTGTAGTGATGGAGCCATGTTTCATCCATTGTCACATATGGATGGAAAAACTCGGGTGTATTACGAGTTAACAGCTGCAAACACCGCTCAGAATCATCAACACGTTGTTGTTTTTGGTCAAATATCCAAATATTGATTAATGATATGACCAACACGTTCCTTTGATATCTTTAAGGCCTCTGCTATCTCGATCAACTTCATTTTACGGTCATTCAAAATCATTTTGTGGATTTTTTTGATGTTTTCGTCGGTAACCACACTCAAAAAAAGTTTACTTGGATCCAAAGATTTGACCTTCCCTTAAGGATTTTGGTATTGATTCCGAGCCAAAGATGCGGCTTCTTTAAAACAAAGACATCTTTGACGGACCTCCCTGGCTTTATATCTACACTGAAAAAACAGTGAACCCACCAGGAAAGATAACTTTCGATTAATTTTAGAAAATTTTGATTTTTTTTAGAAAATTTTAACTAAACAGTATTACAAGCGCTGGCATCACTCCGATATGGTAAAAATAAGTAAATATTTTTCGATAAATTCAAGAAAATTTATTAGACATAACTAAGTTTTTGCACTTGTTAAAGAAAATTTTGTAGTTTTAAGAGAAATCTTGGGGTTCAAAATTGCAAGAATGTCTTTAGTGCCATACGAAGTTCATGATGGACACATTTTTGGTAAAATTTACAAATTTAAAGAAATAATGAACTATTTTGTGAGAAATACGAAATTAGGAAACCTTTATGCTTTATTTTTGTATAATTTTTTCCTGCTTTTTAGTTCATTTAACTAACGTACGCAAAAAATTATTTGAGTAAAGTAAACTTTTTCCAAACATAATGATTCTATGAACTAATATAAAGTTAAATTGGCTTTAGTGAAATAGAGAGTTCACTTTTTTTTGAGTGTAGGATAAATAAAATTAAAATTAGATACAGATCTCATTCATCGAATTTTTATCCTCTTTTTGTAATATGTTAATAAAAGTATTTATGTACAAACAAATTCCAATTTAAAATCCAAATTATGCCAAGTACTTCAAAGTAAAAACTTTTTCTTAATGCTAAAAAAACTTTGAACCAACGATGCAAATCCTTAAAATAAGCCTTAGCCCATATTTGAAGCGATTTATCTTAAATTTAAAAATATAATATGTCAATTGTGTTAAAGATGATTTCTTTAAATTAAAAATGTTTTTCTTTATTTTAAGGAAAATTTGCCTTACTTCAAAGATCTACATCTACAACAGAGAGACGGAAAATTTCAAAATTTGTGTCCTAAATTTAATGAAAAAAAATTTTGAAGCAAGGATTATAAACTTTCATTTAACTAAACTGTCATTATTTTAAAGAATTTGGTCCTTAACTTTGGGTAAATTTCGATTCCTAAAATTTAAGTTGCATAGTCTTCCATATAAGGCCAATATTTTTTCAGTACACCTCTTTCGGGCCTCCACTGCATTCACCGTCCTCCGTGCTCATTTCACCACGCTTGAGTTTTGCATACCAATCAATTATTTTTGATTTCCCTGGGGCAGAGTCCGGAAACTCATTACTCATTTGTCCAAATTTTATATTTCTATAGACAATTTTGTCAAAATTTTATTTCGTGTTCATAATTGTATATAGCCCCTATATACAGCGACCCCCATATTTCAATTCTAGCTCTATAATTACCGCACAAAAGTTCATATCGGTTCGTAATTATTTCTTCCCTATATATACCGGTCAAAAAATGAGTCGACCTTTTTTTGTCTACTATATATCCCGCATGGACTAACTTACAATTTAGAAGATGGTGTTAAGAAGTTTTAAGATGCCTTGCCATCGGCCGCAACCCAAGTAATTTAATTGTGGATGACCTCCTTAATACAAGTTTGTACGCAATCCATGGTGGAGGGTAATTAAGATTCGGCCTGGCCGAACTTACGGCTGTATATACTTGTTTTATTAAAAAAAAAAAAATATTTTAGTTTTGTGGAAAAATCGATTAATTTTTTGTTTTAAATGAACCATTACAAAAATAATTGAAAGTAACAAAAAAATCGATTAGGTTTTTAATCAAGAATAATTTTTAATACTGTTTTGATATACTGATTGATACTATAATTTTCATAATTGCTGCAAATTCAATTAAAAACGTATTTGTTTTTTCCTTTTTTATCTATGTGGTACAATACATTTTGAACTCTCTCTCTCTCCTATCAATGCTACCCGATGGCTGCACTTGACCTTGACTATTCTCTGTGCGTTTCATGCTAAAAACGTACAATTCCAACAATTCTGAAAGAACAAATGAACTGTAATACCGACAAAAATCGTCTGCAAGTCTTGTATCTATTCTCTTTTATAAAATATCCATTTTTCGTTGGCTTTCTATCATCTGACCATAACAATTTCACGCTTGACACAAGAGTTAAGAGCTTGGGCAAAACTTAGACATGAAAGAAAATTTGAAAACCAAAAAAAAAAAAAAAACTGAAAGACTGTCTGACATGTTGGTTAGCCAGACACCACCACCACCTCATAGCTAGACATCGTTATCACTTGCATACAATGCCACTACATGTGCCAAACATTAATGGTCATTGATGCATTGCTCATTTGATGGGATTTGCCACCCCCCATTACCAATATTTTCATTCAACATTGAATGTGTTTTGGTAGAAATTCACATCACAACTTACTACCAGCAACGTATCTTTTTTTGTTTTTGGAAGTAACTATTCATACACTAAGAAAAAAGAAAAATATGACTATTGGTCGTCTTTAGCAGATAATTTACATAAAATCTAATAATTGAAATAAAATTGTTTTAAAAATTTTTCGATTAAATACTTTTAATTAAATTTACTTGCTTTAAATTAAAATGTTTTGTGTTATATACTTTAATGAAATACATTAAAGTATATAATACAAAATCTATATAATTAAAATAAACTAAATTAACTAAAACTAAAAATTTTAGTTTAAACTGAATTAGTTTTAATTCATATTAAAATTAAAGTTAAAATTTAAATTACAACTTGAATTACCATTAAAATTCATCTTAAATTAATGTCAATAATACAAAAATAATTAAATTATAATAATTAAATAAATACAAGGAGGCTGATACGTAATGCAACAAGGTAAAGCGCTCTAGTTTTTTTCTTAATTTTTATTATTCAAAAGAAAAAATTTTGGAAATAACACCAAATTGCAGAATCAGTTTAGATTTGTGCGAAACCTTTGGTACGAATTATATCCTTAAAACGGCCGACAAAGCCATCAAAAGTGGCTCTGCCGTAGTTTGGCCCATTCCTGTTGAAGCGCCGACATGAGATCATCGACAATTTTGTGTTTTCCTGCCAAAAGTCCAAAGGGTAATTTGGTGACCATTGTTCAGTAGAAATGAAGTAAGAAGCCTTAGTTATAATCCATTCGTGATTGATGAGTACTCAATATCGTATGTAAAAACAAGTAAGGAAAGTCTAAAGTCGGGCGGGGCCGACTATATTATACCCTGCACCACTTTGTAGATCTAAATTTTCGATACCATATCACATCCCTCAAATGTGTTGGGTGCTATATATAAAGGTTTGTCCCAAATACATAGATTTTAATATCACTCGATTTGGACAGAATTTGATAGACTTTTACAAAATCTATAGACTCAAAATTTAAGTTGGCTAATGTACTAGGGTGGAACACAATTTTAGTAAATAAATATGGGAAACATTTAAATCTGAAGCAATTTTAAGGAAACTTCGCAAAAGTTTATTTATGATTTATCGCTCGATATGTATGTATTAGAAGTTTAGGAAAATTAGATTCATTTTTACAACTTTTCGACTAAGCAGTGGCGATTTACAAGGAAAATGTTGGTATTTTGACCATTTTTGTCGAAATCAGAAAAACATATATATGGGAGCTATATCTAAATCTGAACCGATTTCAACCAAATTTGGCACACATAGCTACAATTCTAATTCTACTCCCTGTGCAAAATTTCAACTAAATCGGAGTTAAAAATTGGCCTCTGTGGTCATTTGAATGTAAATCGGGCGAAAGCTATATATGGGAGCTAC
The DNA here is from genome assembly GCF_050003625.1 of Haematobia irritans. Classification (NCBI taxonomy): domain Eukaryota; kingdom Metazoa; phylum Arthropoda; class Insecta; order Diptera; family Muscidae; genus Haematobia; species Haematobia irritans. Next base: position 165,497,209 of record NC_134399.1, on the reverse strand, counting down.
ATCTAAATCTTAACCGATTTCAACCAAATTTGACACGCATAGCTATAATGCTAGTTCTACTCTCTGTGCAAAATTTCAACTAAATCGGGGCAAAAAATTGGCCTCTGTGGGCAAATGAGTGTAAATTCGGCGAAAGCTATATATGGGAGCTATATCTAAATCTGAACCGATTTGGCTGATATTTTGCAAGTTTTTTGAGACTCATAGAATATTCGGATGTACGGAATTTGAGGAAGATCGGTTGATATACACGCCAATTATGACCAGATCGGTGAAAAATATATATGGCAGCTATATCTAAATCTGAATCGATTTTTTCCAAAATCTTTGAGCCGAAACAGGACTCTATACCAAATTTTTGGACAATCGCACTAAAACTGCGAGCTGTACTTTGCACACAAAAATACACCAACAGACAGACAGACGGACAGACAGACGGACATCGCTAAATCGACTCAGAATTTAATTCTAAGACGATCGGTATACTAAACGATTGGTCTCAGACTTTTCCTTCTTGGCGTTACATACAAATGCACAAACTTATTATACCCTCTACCACAGTAGTGGTGAAGGGTATAAAAATCGTCTAAAATTTTTCTGGAGGGGCTGAGCCCTTCCTATGATTAGGTTATGTTAGGTGGCAGTCCGATGTATCAGGCTCACTTAGACTATTCAGTCCATTGTGGTACCACATTGGTGAACTTCTCTCTTATCACTGAGTGCTGCCCGATTCCATTTTAAGCTCAATGACGAGGGACCTCCTTTTTATAACCGTGTCCGAACCGCGTTCCACATTGCAGTGAAACCATTTAGAGAAGCTTTGAAACCCTCAGAAATGTCACCAGCATTACTGAGGTGGGATAATCCACCTCTGAAAAACTTTTTGGTTTTCGTTTGAAGCAGGAATCGAACCCACGACATTGTGTATGCAAGGCGGGCATTCTAGCCATTGCACCGTGGTGGCCCTTCCCATGGTCCACGGTCAAAATATTTGCATATTCAGGGCTTCAATTTTGCCTTTAGGACAATTTACCGAAAATTTTCAGCATTTAATTCGACGCCACTGTCGATGAATATGAGCGGGGAGCGATCATTCACTGAAAAAAATATTGTCGTGAGGTCAAAGATTTCATGTCTTTAAAATACGAATGCAAATTTTGCTTAGCATAGAAGACGCATTTCTCTAATATAAAGTTTTTTTCCTTGTCCAAAAGTCGATAAACTTTACAATGAAGTCGTATTGCCCTTATAATTAAGTGATTTGACTTAAAAATGGGTATCATAAAATGAAAGAAAAAATGTTTGGGCTAAGGTCAATTTGACTTTAATTATTCAGAAAAATTCTATAAATTTAATGAAATTTAATGAAATTGTCTTTAAATTTGTTGTCTTTTTGCAGCAAAAAATCGTTCACATATTGGACATGTTTCGCAACACTTTAATTTAAAGACGTTTTTTACTTCAAACATAGTATAATTTCTACTTAAAGTCGAGTCTTAATTTAGAAAATAAAGTTGTCGTTAACTCGTTTTTAAATGACTTTGATAGCATATGAAGAAAAAAAGCTGAAAAAACGAAAAATTAAAATTTGCTTTCTAGAAGCGAGTACACAAACCCCAAATATAAAAGAGAATTGTGTTTTAAAGGTATCCTTAATTGTATTCTCCGCTTCTTTGGATCGGAATCAATACCAAAATTTTTAAAGTAAAGACAAAATCTTTGGAACCAGACATAATTTTTTTCAGTGTTGGCAGTTACGTCGGCCCACACAATTACATTATCTGGCCTCTTTGGCAAGCAAGCCCTATCATTCTGTTTGTTCACAAACAGTTCAATTTGGAATGACCTTTTATCGGAGAAACAAAATTCGGTAATTAGCCGCTTTCATGCAATCGAAGCAACTCCTTGGCTTTTTCCAGTCTCACTTTTTTGTGCATCAGCTCTTCAAAATCTGGATTACGATCAAATCTGGTCTTCAATTTTTGAATTATTTCTGGTAACAAGTTTTTTTCGTTCAATTTTTAGATTTGATGCAACGCTGTTAGTATCCCATTAACGAGCAAGGGTGCGAGAAACACAAAATTTATTCACATTTAAATGCTGGATGGCTCTAATAGGTAATCTCACTAGCACGTTTGAATTCCATCACTTATAACTTAATTTCTGAATGCAATAGATCAAAATGCTCTTGTAGGTTTGTAAACAATATAAGTATATACGGCCGTAAGTTCGGCCAGACCGAATCTTATGTACCCTCCACCATGGATTGCGTAGAAACTTCTACAGAAGACGGTCATTCACAATTAAATTATTAGTTAGTCCATGCGGGATATATAGTAGACAAAAGAGAGGTCGATTAAATACGTATAAGTATATTCAGTTCTTGACCGGTATATAGAGGGAAGAAATAATTACGAACCGATATGAACTTTTGTGCTGTAATTATAGCGCCAGGATTGAAATTGGAAGTCGCTTTATATGGGGGCTATATACAATTATGAACACGAGTCTGCCAAAGCTTCATAAATTTTCTATAACAATTTGACAAAATTTTCTACAGAAATAAAATTCTGACAAAATTTTCTATAGAAATAAACTTTTGACAAAACTTTCTATAGAAGTATAAAATTTTGACAAAATTTTCTATGGAAGTAAAATTTTGGTAGATTGTTTTTGGCTCGAGTAGCAATCGTGATTTTTCTGTGATTGGGGATCGGTTTATTTGGGGGATATATATAATATAGATCGATACGGACCAATTTTGGCATGGTCGTTATCGGCCATACACTAGCGAAATGTACGAAATTTCAACCGGATCGATATGGACCAATTTTGGCATGGTTGTTATCGGCCATACACTAGCGAAATGTATGAAATTTCAACCGGATCGGATGAATTTTGCTCCTTCAAGAGGCTCCGGAGGTCAAATCTGGGGATCGGTTTATATAACGGCTATATATACTTATGGACCGATATGGACCAATACCAAACACATACAAAATTTCAACCGGATCGGATGAAAGTTGCTTCTCTTTGAGGCTCCGCAAGCCAAATCTGGGGTCCGTTTATATGGTAGCGATAATATAGTTACGGACCGATGTGGACCAATTTTTGCATGATTGTTAGAGACCATATACTAACACCATGTACAAAATTTCAGCCGGATGAAATTTGCTTCTCTTAGAGGATCGGCAAAGCAAATTTGGGGATCGGTTTATATGGGGGCTATATATAATTATGGACCGATGTGGACAAATTTTTGCATGGTTGTTAGAGGCCATATACCAACACCATGTATCAAATTTCAGCCGGATCGGATGAAATTTGCTTTTCTTTGAGGCTCCGCAAGCCAAATCTGGGGTCGGTTTATATGGTGGCGATATATATAATTATGGACCGATGTGGACCAATTTTTGCACGATTGTTAGAGACCATATACTAACATCATGTACAAAATTTCAACCGGATGAAATTTGCTTCTCTTAGAGGATCAGCAAGCCAAATTTGGGGATCGCTTTATATGGGGGCTATATATAATTATGGACCGATGTGGACAAATTTTTGTATGGTTGTTAGACACCATATACTAACACCACATACCAAATTTCAGCCAAATCTGGGGTCGGTTTATATGGTGGCGATATATATAATTATGGACCGAAGTGGACCAATTTTTGCATGCTTTTTAGAGACCATATACTAACACCATGTACAAAATTTCAGCCGGATGAAATTTGCTGCTCTTCGGGGGTCTGCAAGCCAAATTTGAGGGTCCGTTTATATAGGGCTATACGTAAAAGTGGACCGATATGGCCCATTTGCAGTACCATCCGACCTACATCAATAGCAACTATTTGTGCCAAGTTTCAAGTCGATAGCTTGTTTCGTTCGGAAGTTAGCGTGATTTCAACAGACGGACGGACGGACTTTATGGGGCCTTAGAGCAATACTTCGATGTGTTACAAACGGAATGACAAAGTTAATATACCCCCCATCCTATGGTGGAGGGTATCAAAATGAATTGTCATCGGAATAAACTTGTCAGTCGAGCGGTTTGGAGAAGTTGGTTGCAATACATATTAGCCACCCTGAACCATTTTCGATCATTGTTCAGCTGTAGCTAAAGACTCGGGATAGAGAATGTGTAAATAATCACTTAAAAGTATGATTCAAAATTCAATAAAAACGACATTTCGGGTCGCAATATCGGGCAACACTGGTTACACGTCAACAGTGCTGCCAGTATTTTTTTTGACTCTTGTCCCAAAAGTGGAACGCTTTCGATCCCAAAAATCCCCAATTTAAATTGAAATTTCTCACAAAAAATCCCCAATAAATTTTTAACAAGATTTTCTGAACAAATAGGTCCTTATGTAGAAAATCATGAATAATTTAAAAAATGAAAACAAAATAAAATGTTTGTCATACCATCTTACAAGCTGCAATAATATCAAGGTTTCGAACAAGGAGTTCGGCCACCATGTATTTATAATATGTATAATAATAACTTCATCATTTCAATATTGCTGTGATATATTGTCCAAATCAGCAATGAAGGTGCAACATTTATGCCCGAGTCCTCGCGAAATAATTTCGCAATTGTTCACTGAAAAATCAGTGAACCCACCAGGAAGAAAACTTTCGGTTAGTTTTAGAAAATTTTGAATATTTGTAGAAATTTTTAACTAAACAGTATTACAAACGTTGGCATCACGCCGATGTCATAAAAATAAGTAAATATTTTTCGACAAATACAAGAAAATTTATTAGACATAACTAAGTTTTTTCACTTGTTAAAGAAAATTTTGTAGTTTGAAGACAAAACTTGGAGTTCAAAATTGCAAGAATGTCTTTAGTGACGTACGAAGTTCACGATGGACGCATTTTTGGTAAAATTTACAAATTTAAAGAAATTCTGAACTATTTTGTGGAAGACACGAATTTAGTTAATCTCTATGTTTCATTTGAGTATATTTTTTTCCTCAGGTTTAGTTAATTTAACTAACGTACACAAAAAAGTATTAGAGTAAAGAAAACATTCTCCAAACATAATATTTCTATGAACTAAAATAAAGATAAATTGGCTTTAGTGAAATAGAGAGTTCAGTTTTTTTTTTGAGTGTAGTAAAATGACTTGGCCAAGTCGAGTACAGATATAAATTAGCGTTTGGGCCCCAAAATAAAATTCTGTATCCGTTTCCAGTCCAAATGCTCCATTTCCCTATTTTAGTAAGACTTAATATTGTAGGAAAAACACGATCTTCTGTAAATCAGATTTATTATAATGGACCGAAAAAATTAATATAAATTTGTCAAAATTTAAGTGAAATTCCCTTTCCACCCATTTACGAAAAAATATCCCCAATTTGGGTAAAAATCCTCAAAACTGACAACACTGTAGGTCATTGTTTTTATACAGTGTCTCCCATTTTCTATCTATTTAGACAGTTTTCTCAGAAACCCTAGAAACATAGAAGACACCAAAAACTAAGAAACTACTTTTTTCAAACAATTTCGATTATTTTGTTTTCTGTGACATTTCCTATATGAGGGTGTAAACTGTAATGCAAATTCATAGGCATACGACGACTACTGTGCATTCTACACAATTTGTATAGGTCACATGGAAAATCCTCACACTCATTTTGTCAAATGTTAATTCAAAACTTCACTCATGTCGATGAATAGTTCTAATCATTTGCCTTTAGGATAAACGCACACACACACACACTCACACTCGTCCATTTACATTTATCTAACCCGCTGCCACCGCATGTCTGCAGTAAGAACTACACAATGACTGCTCCATTGAGTAGAAATGTTTCCGTAAAGATAATTTGACAGCAGATATCACTGTCACTGTTGTCGCAATGTTGCCAGCAATACCAGCAAATTTCCAGTGCCACACACATTACTTTGTGGTTTCGAAATGAGAAAATATTCTACACTCGAGAGAATAAAATCGATCATTTCTCCAATAAAAGGTGAAAAATTGTACTCATTAATTTGTCCTGAGATAATCGATATCGAAGAAAGCTGATTTTAAAGTTTTAAAAAGGATTGCTTTGAATGAAACTTATGTTAAAATTATAGAAAAAAAGACGTAAAGTTGAGGCAATTGAAACTACCATATTATTTCAAAATCCATTATACTGCAAAAAAAAATTGGAAGTTCTTCTAAAGGCACGACTTTAAAATCACTTACAAAAAGTCCACCCAAAGATGTTCTTCGTTTCAACTACAAAGGAAGTTCTTTTAATTTAATTTTTCATAACTCAATTTTTTCATATTTTTATACCCACCACCATAGAATGGTGATGGGGGTTTAATAAGTTTGTCATTCCGTTTGTAAGTTTAATAAGTTTGTCATTCCGTTTGTAACACATCGAAATATCGATTTCCGACTACATAAAGTATATACATATTCTTGATCAGGGAGAAATTGTAAGACCATATAAGCATGTCCGTCTGTCTGTCCGTTGTAATCACGTTACAGTCTTCAATAATGGCGCTATCGTCCTGAAATTTGGCACATATTTGTCTGCACACAGGCCAAGTTCGAAGATGGGCTGTATCGGCCCAGGTCTTGATATAGCTCCGATATAAACCGAAAACCGCAGTTTTTATTCGATTTGCGTAAAATTGGAAATCTAAAGGAATTTAGGAGCAACAAGTATATACGGCCGTAAGTTCGGCCAGGCCGAAGCTTATGTACCCTCCATCATGGATTGCGTAGAAACTTCCTCTAAACACTGCCATCCAGAATCGAATTACTTAAGTTGCGGTAACGCTTGCCGATGGCAAGGCATCTTAAAACCTCCTAACACCATCTTCTAAATTGATGTAAGTCCATACGTGGTATATATTAAATCAAAAAGATCGATCCAATACGTATATAATTCAGTTTGACAAAGTAAACATAAAATTTTGACAAAATTTTCTACAGAAATAAAATTTTCACAAAATTTTCTATAGAAATAAAAATTTTGACAAAATTTTCTATAGAAAGAAAATTTTGACAAAATTTTCTACAGAAATAAAATTTTAACAAAATTTTCTATAGAAATAAACTTTTGACAAAATTTTATATAGAAATAAAATCTTGGTAGATTATTTTTGGCTCGAGTGGCAACCATGATTATGAACCGAATAAAATTTGAACAAAATCTTCTATAGAAATAAAATTTTGACAAAATTTTCTATAGAAATAAAATTTTGACAATGATGAAAATTTTATTATGAACCGAATAAAATTTTAACAAAACTTTCTCTAGAAATAAAATTTTGACAAAATTTTCTCTAGAAATAAAATTTTGGTAGATTATTTTTGGCTCTAGTCGCAACCATGATTATGAACCGATATGGACCAATTTTTGTGTGATTGGACCAATTTTGGTATGGTTGTTAGCGACCATATACTAACACCACGTTCCTAATTTGAACTGGATCGGATGAATTTTGCTCCTCCAAGAGGCTCCGGATGTCAAATCTGGAGAACGTTTTATATGGGGGCTATATATAATTACGGACCGATATGGACCAATTCTGCCACGGTTGTTAAAGATCATATACTAACACCATGTTCCAAATTACAACCGGATTGGATGAAATTTGCTTCTCTTGGAGACTTCGCAAGCCAAATCTGGGGATCGGTTTATATGGGGGCTATATATAATTATGAACCGATGTGGACCAATTTTTGCATGGTTGTTAGAGACCATATACCAATATCATGTACCATATTTCAGGCGGATCGGATGAAATTTGCTTCTCTTTGAGGCTCCGCAAGCCAAATCTGGGGATCGGTTTATATGGGGGCTATATATAATTATGGACCGATGTGGACCAATTTTTGCATGGTTGTTAGAGACCATATACCAACATCATGTACCAAATTTCAGCCGGATCGGATGAAATTTGCTTCTCTTTTAGGCTCCGCAAGCCAAATCTGGGGATCGGTTTATATGGGGGCTATATATAATTATGGACCGATGTGGACCAATTTTTGCATGATTGTTAGAGACCATATACCAACACCATATACCAAATTTCAGCCGGATCGGATGAAATATGCTTCTGTTAGAGGCTCCACAAGCCAAATCTGAGGGTCCCTTTATATGGGCGATAACAACTACTTGTGCCAAGTTTCAAGTCGATAGCTTGTTTCGTTCGGAAGTTAGCGTGATTTCAACAGACGGACGGACGGACGGACATGCTTAGATCGACTGAGAATTTCACCACGACCCAGAATATATATACTTTATGGGGTCTTAGAGCAATATTTCGATGTGTTACAAACGGAATGACAAAGTTAATATACCCCCATCTTATGATGGAGGGTATAAAAATGAATGTGTCGAAAATGGTGTGTATTGGTCCATGTTTTGGTATAGCCCCCTAAGACCGATCTCCCGATTTTACTTTTTGGGCTTCTAGAAATCGTAGTATTTATCTGATTTGTCTTGCTTGAAATTGGAAATCTAAAGGTATTTAAGGACCACAAATATATGTATCGAAAATGGTGTATCGGTCCAAGGTATTTTCGAGAGTTATTTTCCACGCTTTGATATAGCCCTCATATAGCCCGATCTCCTTATTTGACTTCTTGGGCTTCTAGACACCGCAATTGTTATCCGAGCTGGAGATCCGATCTACCGATTTAACTTCGAGACACCGCAATTTTTATCCGATTTGCCGGAAATTAAAAATTTAGAGGTATTTTCAGGTTCGTAAATAGGTGCAGTGAATATGGTGTGGATAGGTCCATGTTGTGTTATAGCTTCTCCCGATTTCTATGTTGGTATATATGTTTGCTTGGCAGAGTATCTGTCATCAAATCCATCTGAAATTCTATATATTTATTGTCAAGTAACCTGACGAAGAGTTTTCTAAGGAAACAATTAGATTGTTTTTGATTCATGGTGGGGGGACTTAAGTTCGGTCGAGCCGAACTCATATACTTGTTAATGGGTAATTTTAACTTTTTTGTTTCAAGTAGGTTAAAAGAAGCGTAAGAATTAATAAAATGGTACAATTTATTCACATTTATTTATTTATTATTTATTTTGTCGAAAAATATGATAAATCCATTCTAGAAAATTGTGAATTTTTGAAAATATTTGAAATCAAACGTTTCGGACATGCTTTAGAAGGCATTAAATCATTAAAAAAAAATTAATATTTATTTTTCAAAATATTACAAACATTTTAGTTCACACCCATAACAATGAACTCGGATCACACTTTAAAAAGTCATGAAAATTCAGCTGTTGTAATGGTGGACATCCATCCTATGATAAGCCCATGTTAAATTGACAAGCCCATGTTATATTGGAAGTTGTTTTGCGCCATATTTGTACCACTTCTGGCACATTTTCACTACTGTTTAGGGGCACTTTTTTGCTCCAGGTCCAGGTTTTGATATAGCCCCCCATATACAATAATCTCCCGATTTGAGTTCTTAAGCTTATACTCATCGCAATTTTTCCACGATTTCCTTGAAAGTGGAAATCTATAGGAATTTTAGGTCCATAAATATGTGATATGGTGACTACCGGTCCATTTGTTGATATTGATCTTAAATAGACTCATCTCCCGATTTTACTTCTTGGGTTGCTACATACCGCAATTTATATCCGATTTGCCTGATATTGGAAATATTGAGGTATTTTTGGTGAACAAATAAATGTTCCGAAAATGGTGGGTATCGGTTTTGGTATGGCTCCCATATAGATCGATTACCCGATTTTACTTCACAATTTTTTTCGATTTTCGTGAAATTCGAAATCTAGAGGAATTTTAGATCAATAAATAGGTAAACTCAATGGGGTGGGAATCTGTTCATTTTTTGGCATACCCCCATATAGACCGATCGCCCGAATTTATTTCCTGAGCGTATACACACCGCAATTTGTATCCTATTTGCCTGAAATTGGAAATCTAGAATTATTTTAGATCAGCAAATCAAAAGTTACGCATATTTTGAGTATCGGTTAATTTTCTCATAGAGACACCATATAGACCTATCTCTCGATTTTACTTCGTGACCTCCTAGATACCACATTTATTTTTGTTATTTTTATACCCTCCACCATAGGATAGGGATATATTAACTTTGTCATTCCGTTTGTAACACATCGAAATGTTGCTCTAAGACCCCATAAACTATATATATTATGGGTCGTGGTGAAATTCTGAGTCGATCTGAGCATTTCCGTATGTCCGTCCGTCTGTTGAAATCACGCCAACGTCAGAACGAAACAAGCTGTCGCCTTGAAACTTGGCACATGTAGTTGTTATTGACGTAGGTCGGATGGTATTGCAAATGGGCCATATCGGTCCACTTTTACGTATAGCCCCCATATAAACGGACCCCCAAATTTGGTTTGCGGAGATTCTAAGTGAAGCAAATTTCATCCGATCCAGCTGAAATTTGGTACATGGTGTCAGCATATGATCTCTAACAACCATGCAAAAGTTGGTCCACATCGGTTCATAATTATATATAGCCCCCATATAAACCGATCCCCAGATTTGGCTTTCGGAGCCTCTAAGAGAAGCAAATTTCACCCGTCCGGCTGAAATTTGGTACATGGTGTTAGTATATGGTCTTTACTGACCATGCGAAAAATGATCCATATAGGTCCAGAATTATATATATATCCCCCATATAAACCGATTACAAGATTTGACCTCCGGAGTCCCTTGGAAGAGCAAAACTCATCCGATTCGGTTGAAATTTAGTACGTGGTGTTAATATATGGCCCCAAACACCCATGCAAAAATTGGTCGAAATCGGTCAAAAATTATATATAGGCCCCATATAAACCAATACCCAGATTTGACCTCCGGAGACCCTTGGAAGAGCAAAATTCATTCGATTCGGTTGAAATTTGGTACGTGATATTAGTACATGGTATCCACCAACCATGCAGGAATTGGTTCATATCAGTCCATAATTATATATAGCCCCCATATAAACCGATCCCCAGATTTGACCTCCGGTGCCTTTTGGAGAAGCAAAATTCATCCGATCTTAGTGAAATTTGGTACGTGGTGGTAGTATATGATATTTAACAGCCATGCCAAAAGTGGTCCATATCAGTCCATAATCACATATAGGCCCCATAAAAACGGATCCCGCGATTTGGTTTTGGAGCCTCTTGGAGGACCAAATTTCATCCGAGTCAGTTGAAATTTGGTACATCGTGCTAGTATATGGCCGTTAACAACCATGCCTAACTAGGTTCATATCGGTCTATAGTTATATATAGCCCTCAGATAAATCGATCCCCAATCACACAAAAATTGGTCCATATCAAGTTCACAATTGTAAAATATATAGACCCCATATAACAGGTTGGCTGATAATTCCTTGGTATTATTTTTATATAGTACCAACATATTATTTTTATATAGTACCAACCTTCAAATGATTCAAAATTTGACGTATGTAAGTCAATTAGTTTGTGAGAGTTATTGTGAAAAAAATGGAAAAAAAGTAATTTCGTATTTTGATAAAATACTGTTTTCTGAAGGGAAAAAATACGATGGAAGCAAAATCTTGGCTTGATAATGAGTTTCCGGATTCTGCCCCAGGGAAATCAACAATAATTGATTGGTATGCAAAATTCAAGCGTGGTGAAATGAGCACGGAGGACGGTGAACGCCGTGGACGCCCGAAAGAGTTGGTTACCGACGACAACATCAAAATGATTTTGAATGGCCGTAAAATGAAGTTGATCGAGATAGCAGAGGCCTTAAAGATATCAAAGGAACGTGTTGGTCATATCATTCATCAATATTTGGATATGCGGAAGCTCTGTGAAAAATGGGTGCCGCGCGAGCTCACATTTGACCAAAAACAACAACGTGTTGATGGCTCTGAGCGGTGTTTGCAGCTGTTAACTCGTAATACACCCGAGTTTTTCCGTCGATATGTGACAATGGATAAAACATGGCTCCATCACTACACTCCTGAGTCCAATCGACAATCGGCTGAGTGGACAGCGACCGGTGAACCGTCTCCGAAACGTTGAAAGACTCAAAAGTCCGCTGGCAAAGTAATGGCCTTTGTTTTTTGGGATGCGCATGGAATAATTTTTATCGATTATCTTGAGAAGGGAAAAAACCACCAACAGTGACTATTATATGGCGTTATTGGAGCGTTTGGAGGTCGAAATCGCGGCAAAATGGCCCCATATGAAGAAGAAAAAAGTGTTGTTCCACCAAGACAACGCAGCGTGCCACAAGTCATTGCGAACGATGGCAAAAATTCATGAATTGGGTTTCGAATTGCTTCCCCACCCACCGTATTCTCCAGATCTGGCCGGCAGCGACTTTTTCTTGTTCTCAGACCTCAAAAGGATGGTCGCAGGGAAAAAATTTGGCTGCAATGAAAAGTTGATCGCCGAAACTCAGGCCTATTTTGAGGCAAAACCGAAGGAGTACTACCAAAATGGTATCAAAAAATTTGAAGGTCGTTATAATCATTGTATCGCTCTTGAAAGGACCTATGTTGAATAATAAAAATGAATTTTGAAAAAAAGTGTTTTTCTTTGTTAGAACGAGGACTTGTCAGCCAAACTGTTAAGCGAGGCCCATATTTCAATTCTGGCTCTCTACCACGTATGGACTAACTCACAATTTAGAAAACGATGTTAAGAAGTTTTAAGATACCACAACCCAAGTATTTGGATTGTGGATGACAGTCTTTCGTAGAAGTTTCTACAAAATCCATGGCGGAGGGTACATAAGATTCGGCCTGGCCAAACTTACGGCCGTATATAATTGTTATTATTTTTATACCCTCCACCATAGGATGGGGGTATATTAACTTTGTCATTCCGTTTGTAACACATCGAAATATTGCTCTAAGACCCCATAGAGTATATATATTCTGGGTCGTGGTGAAATTCTGAGTCGATCCAAGCATGTCCGTCCGTCTGTCCGTCTGTCCGGCTGTCCGTCCGTCTGTGGAAATAACGCTAACTTCCGAACGAAACTAGCTATCGACTTGAAACTTGGCACAAGTAGTTGTTATTGATGTAGGTCGGATGGTATTGAAAAATGGGCCATATCGGCCCACGTTTACGTATAGCCCCCATATAAACCGATCCCCAAATTTGGCTTGCGTAGCCCTCCGGAGCAGCAAAATTCATCCGATCCGGTTGAAATTTGGTACGTGGTCTAAGTATACGGTCTCTAACAACCATGCCAAAATTGGTCCATATCGGTCCATAATTATAAATAGCCCCCATTTTTGACCTCCGGAGCCTCTTGGAGGGGCAAAATTCATCCGATCCGGTTGAAATTTGGTACCTGATGTTAGTATACGGTCTCTAACAACCATGCAAAAATTGTTCCATATCGGTCCATAAATATATATAGCTCCCATATAAACCGATCCCCAGATTTGACCTCCGGAGCCTCTTGGAGGAGCAAACTTCATCCTACCCGATTGAAATTTGGTACGTGGTGTTAGTATATGGTCTCTAACAACCATGCAAAAACTGGTCCATATCGGTCCATAATTATATATAGCTCCCATATAAACCGATCCCCAGATTTGACCTCCGGAGCCTCTTGGAGGGGTAAAATTCATCCGATCCGTTTGAAATTGGGTACCTGATGTTAGTATACGGTATCTAACAAGCATGCAAAAATTGGTCCATATCGGTCCATAATTATATATAGCTCCCATATAAACCGATCCACAGATTTGAACTCTGGAGCCTCTTGGATGAGCAAAATTCATCCGATCCAATTGAAATTTAGTACGTGGTGTTAGTATATGGTCTCTAACAACCATGCAAAAATTGGTCCATATCGGTCCATAATTATATATAGCTCCCATATAAACCGATCCCCAGATTTGACCTCCGGAGCCTCTTGGAGGAGCAAAAGTCATCCGATGCGGTTGAAATTTGGTACATTTCGTTAGTATATGGCCTCTAACAGCCATGTAAAAATTGTCAAATTTTATTACTATAGAAAGTTTTGTCAAAATTTCATTTCTATAGAAAGTTTTGTAAAAAGTTTATTTCTATAGCAATGTTTGTCAACATTTTATTTCCATAGAAAATTTTGTCAAAATTTTATTTCTATAGAAAATTTTGTAAAAAATTTATTTCTGTAGAAAATTTTGTCAACATTTTATTTCTATAGACAATTTTGTCAACATTTTATTTCTATAGAACATTTTGTCAACATTTTATTTCTATAGAAAATTTTGTCAACATTTTATTGCTATAGAAAATTTTGTCAACATTTTACTTCCATAGAAAATTTTGTCAACATTTTATTTCTATAGAAAGTTTTGTCAAGTTTTTATTTCTATAGAAAATTTTGTCAAAATTTTATTTCTATAGAAAATTTTGTCAAACTGAATTATATACGTATTTAATCGGCCTTTTTTTTGTTTAATATATACCCCTTATGGACTAACTTACAATTTAGAAGACAGTGTTAAAAAGTTTTACGATACCTTGCCATCGGCAAGTGTTATCGCAACCCAAGTAATTCGATTGTGGATGACAGCCTTTAGTAGAAGTTCCTACGCAATCCATGGTGGAGGGTACATAAGATTCGGCCTGGCCGAACTTACGGCCGTATATACTTGTTATATTTAAAATCTAGGGATATTTTAAGCCAATAATAAAAAGATGAGGTGAATATGGTGTGTCCGTCCATTTTTTGGCATACCCCCGTATAGACCGATCTGTCGTTATGACTTAGAAGGCTTCTAAAATGCAACTTTTATTCGATTTTTCAGAGATTAATAATCTAGAGCTATTTTAAGTTGATCCAAATTATATGAAACTAGAAGTAAAATGTCTCAATTCTAGTGTTTATTGAATTTTGATTTCATATTAAATGCTTTGTTTGATCGGATTTACTTGCATGCTTAGACAAAATGTCTAAACCTCGAACAAAAATCGCTGCTGTAAATCTAGATCACAATCTAGTCTCCCTATAGAAACTTTAAATTTATGTTCGGGAAACATATAATTCGAACCGATCTATCATCAAATCCTACGGAAATTCTATACATTTCCATTAAATCGTTCCGGCCGATCTTGAAGCCGTATTTAATTAACAAAAGTTGTTTTTACATGGAATCCACAATATGGAGTTCATTTTCAAGATTTCGGGTAAATCTAATTATCCTCAAGTCATTGTGGGGGACAGGTCCATGTGTCGTATAATGAATAAATATCACACATACATAAATATTTATTATACGCCTAGAAGCATTCGTTGATTTCGATGTTGGCTATCTATAATTCAATGGTGTGGATCAATTAGGGATATCTTTTATTTTTTTGTATTACATGTTTGTTCGAAATTATATCGAAAAAAGAAGGACAACCGACTGGGTCCTTGTTGGCATTGGTAATTATTAAGCTTATCTTCTCCAGCACGAACACTTCATCGGATGGAGTTAATTTAAATTTTTTTCCCTTTACAAAATTCTAACGAATTTAATGTCTGTTCCTAAAATGAACGATTTTTCCCTTCAAAGACTATATGTTTTTGCTGGAGTACATGACAAATATCATTAGTAGTGCCACAATGTATTGGAAAATTTTATTGAATACTTAGAGAATACATGTCATTAACTGAAAGTAATTCCATTTCACTTTTGTAAACAGTATTCAACTACCATTGGTATTTGTGATTACCACAGCTCCTCACAAAACATTTATTGTCTATGATAAATGTATCAAACTACAAGTCGCACCCTTTTGTAAGCCAACTCAAATTGTCTTTTTTCTTTGAGCGTTAGAAACAAACCCTAAACGAATATTTAAAATGTGTCTCACCAACACCAACGGTCAGTTGATATTAGAAAATGGTATAGAATAGACGGTTAGCAAAAAAAACCTAAAAGAAAAATAAATAAACAGAAAATATTAACAAACTTGCCATTAGTGTGCTTGAGCTAAATTCCATTGTCAAATAAAACGATAGAGGTGATAAAGATATAAAAAAGCCAAAAAAAAAACATAAACAAAAACAAAAAAAAACTTTACCGGATATAGAAAGTCTTCATATTTACGTCAACAATTACAAGACCATCGGCAATAACAAATAATTGCAGAAAATGACGGCTCGAAAAAATTTATCTAAATATCTTATGTTAGTGCGACCAAACTATGACAACCAATTAGAGCGCACTTGTAAGTGATTTCAACTGTAAACGAGGGTGAATTTATTCCAAGAATATACAACTATAGTAAAGTGCCATTAGCACAATTTTAAATTAAATAAAATATCTACATATAGAGTATAAACTAAACATTAAGCCATACTATTTGAAATATCGCCAAGAAGAAAAAAAAATGAATAGGAGAAATATAACATGAAATACCACCAAGACAAAGCCTGTCTACAGGGGGAAACGATTTATGTCATTATGGCTAGAATAAATTTTAAGTTTGCATGTGATTTCGCAAAATGCGATAACGGGTCAACGCGTTTCGTGTCATCGCAATACAATAAGAGAACATTCTAAGTATGCGTGTGCTTCTTATATCGGATGTTCATACTAAAAGAAATTAAAAAAAAAAGTTAATTTAATACTTTTGCTCTGCGTTAGTATTAATATTTCTTGCCTTTATTACCAATGCCACAGTGGGGAGAAATGACAAAAATATTAGAATGTTAAACAAATAATCTTTGTGTTATACAATATTGGTAAAAAAATTAAAAATATTTTATTTACACATGGGTGAGAGAAATACCATGGATGAAAGTATACACAGAAATTTTTTTTTCTGATTCAATCACGAAATTAATTGATCCAATTAATTTTTTAATTGAAATGTCTTCAATCACAGAAATGATAGTATCAATTAAAAAATTAATTGACAGTCAATTAAAAAATTAATCGATCCAATTAAAAAATTAATTGATACTATTAATTTGTTTGATTGATTTTTTTCAATTAAAAAATTTTTTGAATCAAATAAATTTTTAATTGAATATTTTTTAAAACTCAATTAAGATTTTAATTGGAAAAATTTTCGTGAAATTTTTTTCTGTGTAGCATATCCGATTTGCTTAAAATTATTTTTGGAGCATTTCTTTCGACCAATCAACACGAATTTTTTCTTCACGGTCAAATGTTCATGCAATATTGAATGTATGCTGGTCCCGCTTATTCCTACGTTGACACAATCTCACGATAAATCACATGTGGAAATAAGCTCCTTTTCGCATACTTTAGGAGATATTAACAAAACATGCTTTTCATATCAAAATTAAAATTTTTTCAGGATTTGGATGGCATTTTCAATTTACCCCAAGGTGATGAATTAAGCTCCTTTTCGCTTTAGGACGCAAAGTTTAGGAGATATAAGAAAAACAAGCTTTTCATATACAAATTTCAAGTTTTCAGGATTTGGATGGAATTTTCAATTTTTTTGGGGGAGGTCATGAATTAAGCTACTTTTCGCTTTGGAACGCGTAGTTTAGAAGATATTAACAAAATATGTTTTTCATGTAAAAATTTCATTTTTTGCAGGATTTGGATGGAATTTTAATTTTTATTATTTTTTTTTTTTTTGGGGGGGTAGGTCATGAATTAAGCTTCTTTTCGCTCTGGGACGCTTAGTTTAGGAGATATTAACAAAACATGTTTTTTATATAAAATTTTAATTTTTTGCAGGATTTGGATGGAATTTTCAATTTTTTGGGATAGGTCATGAATTAAGCTCCTTTTCGCTTTAGGACGCATAGCTTAGGAGTTGTGAGCAAAACAAGTTTTTCATATAAAATTTGCAATTTCTTCAATATTTGGATGGATCTCTCGAATTTCTGGGGAGGGTCATGAATTAAGCTCCTTTTCGCTCTGGGACGATTAGTTTAGGAGATATTAACAAAACATGTTTTTCATATAAAAATTTCATTTTTATTTTCACTTATCTCCCGATTTTACTTCTTGGGCTTCTAGAATTCGTAGTTTTCACCCAATTCGTCTGAAAGTGGAATTCTAGAGGTATTTGAGGAACACTAAGAGGTGGTGAGTGATGGTTCATGTTTTGGTATAGCCCATATAGATCTAACTCCCGAATTTATTTCTAGGACTTCTGGAATCCGGCTGAATATGTCGACCCATGTTTTAGTATGGTCTTCTAGAAACCGTAGTTTTTATCCGATTTGCAAAAAAATGTAAATATACTGGTATGTTAGACCCTCAAAAATCTGTATCGCATTTATGTTTACCGGTCCATTTGGCAAGGCATGGATATAGACCGATTTAATTTCTTGATGGTACACCCAAAGAAAAAATATTTTGCTCCGGTATGAAATTTTAGACAAACGAAATTTCCCTTTCCTATAAAGTATTTTCGCATTTTTAAAATTTTTTTTTCTGATTCAATCACGAAATTAATTGATCCAATTAATTTTTTAATTGAAATGTCTTCAATCACAGAAATGATAGTATCAATTAAAAAATTAATTGACAGTCAATTAAAAAATTAATTGATACTATTAATTTGTTTGATTGATTTTTTTTTTTTTTTTCAATTAAAAAATTTTTTGAATCAAATAAATTTTTAATTGAATATCTTTTAAAACTCAATTAAGATTTTAATTGGAAAAATTTTCGTGAAATTTTTTTCTGTGTAGCATATCCGATTTGCTTAAAATTATTTTTGGAGCATTTCTTTCGACCAATCAACACGAATTTTTTCTTCACGGTCAAATGTTCATGCAATATTGAATGTATGCTGGTCCCGCTTATTCCTACGTTGACACAATCTCACGATAAATCACATGTGGAAATAAGCTCCTTTTCGCATACTTTAGGAGATATTAACAAAACATGCTTTTCATATCAAAATTAAAATTTTTTCAGGATTTGGATGGCATTTTCAATTTACCCCAAGGTGATGAATTAAGCTCCTTTTCGCTTTAGGACGCAAAGTTTAGGAGATATAAGAAAAACAAGCTTTTCATATACAAATTTCAAGTTTTCAGGATTTGGATGGAATTTTCAATTTTTTTGGGGGAGGTCATGAATTAAGCTACTTTTCGCTTTGGAACGCGTAGTTTAGAAGATATTAACAAAACATGTTTTTCATGTAAAAATTTCATTTTTTGCAGGATTTGGATGGAATTTTAATTTTTATTATTATTTTTTTTTTTGGGGGGTAGGTCATGAATTAAGCTTCTTTTCGCTCTGGGACGCTTAGTTTAGGAGATATTAACATAACATGTTTTTCATATAAAAATTTCATTTTTTGCAGGATTTGGATGGAATTTTCAATTTTTTGGGGTAGGTCTTGAATTAAGCTCCTTTTCGCTTTAGGACGCATAGCTTAGGAGTTGTGAGCAAAACAAGTTTTTCATATAAAATTTGCATTTTTTCAATATTTGGATGGATCTCTCGAATTTCTGGGGAAGGTCATGAATTAAGCTCCTTTTCGCTCTGGGACGCTTAGTTTAGGAGATATTAACAAAACATGTTTTTCATATAAAAATTTCATTTTTTTCGGAATTTGGATGGAATTTTGAAATTTTTTGGGGGTGGTCATGAATTAAGCTCCTTTTCGCTCTAGGACGCATAGTTTAGGAGATATGAGCAAAACAAGTTTTTCATATAAAAATTTCAATTTTTTCAATATTTGGATGGATCTTTCGAATTTTTGGTGTCGGTCATGAATTAAGCTCCTGTTCGCTCTAGGACGCATAGTTTAGGAGAAATTTAAAAATTTTCAGGATTTGGATGGAATTTGCAATTTTTTTCGTATTTATAGCCTAAACCACATAGTAGTCAGGGTATAAAAACCTTGATGAAATTTGGTAGAGGGTATGTAAAAGGAGGAGCGCTATTGAATTTGGAAGAAATCGGATCAAATTAAGATATAGCTCCCATATATATGTATCGACCAATTTCGACACATTACACTTTTTTACAAACCGATCGTCGTCAAATTTGAATAGACTGATCTCTCGATTTTACTTCTTGGGTGACTACAGACTATATTTTCTAGCCGATTTGCTTGAAATTGAAAATCTAGAGGTATTTTAAGATCACAAATAGGTGTGTCGCAAATGGTGCCTATTGGTCTATATTTTGGTATAGCCCTCATATAGACCGATCTCCCGATTTTATTTCTTGGGCTTCTAGAATCCGTAGTTTTTATCCAATTTGCCGAAAATTAGAAATCTGAACGTATCTTAGGACCATAAAGAGGTGTTTCGAAAATGGTCCGTATCGGTTCTTGTTTTTGTATAGCCCCTATATAGACTTATCTCCCGATTTTACTTCTTGGGCTTGTAGAATTCGTAGTTTTCACCCAATTCGTCTGAAAGTGGAATTCTAGAGGTATTTGAGGAACACTAAGAGGTGGTGAGTAATGGTTCATGTTTTGGTATAGCCCATATAGATCTAACTCCAGAATTTATTTCTAGGACTTCTGGAATCCGGCTGAATGTGTCGACCCATGTTTTAGTATGGTCTTCTAGAAACCGTAGTTTTTATACGATTTGCAAAAAAATGTAAAATGTGTACTGGAATTTTAGACCCTCAAAAATCTGTATCGCATTTATGTTTACCGGTCCATTTGGCAAGGCATGGATATAGACCGATTTAATTTCTTGAGGGTACACCCAAAGAAAAAATATTTTCCTCCGGTATGAAATTTTAGACAAACGAAATTTCCCTTTTCCTATAAAGTATTTTCGTTTAGAGCAAACTAATCCGAATTTTTTACAATTTTATGAATTCTTACTCTTACTCCTATTTGAAACAAAAAAAGTTAACATTACCCATTAAAAATATGAAAAAAGCAAGTTATACAAAATTAAATTAAAATAACTTCCTGTGTAGTTAAAATAAAGAACATCATTGGGAGTACATCTTCTAGAAGTGCTTTTAAAGTTGTTCCTCTGGAAGAACTTCCAAATTTTTTTTTTGCTGCGCACTTCTGGATTCAAAAACATTTTTTACAACTTTTTTGACGACGCTTTTTTGCTGGGATGTCGAAAGTTGTAAAAGATAATGGCACGAAAATGTTCAGAATTTAAATCCATTTTTTTAGAGTAGATGTTTTAAGTTGTTGTAAACATCACAAATAGCGCTAGTATGTCAAACCGTTCTGAGTTTCTGTAACCGCAAAAATGTCAAGCTTTACGAGCGTTGCCCAATCCTGAAAAAAAGACAACTCTCGTATATGATAGTAGCACAGGGCATAGATTTCCTTATTCAAACTCGACCTCAAGCAGAAATTATTCTTTTTTGCAACTAAATAGCGTGTTCGAAATAAAGTCTTTAATGGCGTCTAGTTTCGAAAGCTTTTAAGCTTCATAGTCAAGATACGAAAATTTTAAGAATTTCAAGACGATTATTACTGAAGAATTTTTATAATTTGTCCTCAGCTCACGAGATTTTCTTTTACGTAAAGATATCACCTTTACTACACGAAAAAAATGCCTTGAATGAAAAATGCATCATCTTTTGCTCAAGTAAAAATATTTTTTGAAATGTGTCTTCTATATTACGCAAAAATAACATTCTTCTTCTAAGGATTTGAAATCTCGGTCTATTCGACAAAAAATTTTTTTCGGTGCAGTTGTCATACTAGAATTATTGTGTTTATGTTTTTTGTGACAATTAATTAATTAATTGTTTAAACGCAATTAATGCAATATGGCATTAAAAAATCAAATAATTTCGGGTGTTGACTCAATTCACGAATTCAAGTGATTACAACATAAGCTTTCCGCTAAAAACCAGATTTTTTATAGGACCAGCAAAGATATTATAAAAAAATGTTATTGTCGTTATTAAATTTAGTGTTCTTCAGTCAAAGACCACATTGGACTAAGCTTAATTGTCTTTCTAAGTGCGCGTGGAAAATCCTACGAATAAACGTTTATATTTTGTTATTCTCTTTCCAATGGGATAACAAAGTCTATGTCTATTGCGTCTGTATTATCCAAATGGTTAATCTTAATCGTATGCCTAAGACCCCCGGCTATTGTGTCACAAGGACAAATGGTCTACGCTAGTAAATGCAGAGTATTTAGAAGGTCGCATTTATTTGCATTAGACACGAGCTATACCATTGTCATTTGCATATGCCGTCCAATATTTGTAGTGAACGACATACATTCCCTATAAATGTGAAACGCAATCACATTAACTTCATTACGATTATTGAGATTTAGAAAACTGTCGAGTATGCAAAATAATGTCACCTATGCGTTTACAGAGATTTATTTTTCCGTAGTTCTAATAAACATTCAAACAATATGAGTGACATGGAGGATTATTGCTGATGTCGTTGGAGTTGTCAAAAAGGAATAAAAGGTTCTCGATATTTTTATATCTCAAAACTAAGGACGTATGCCAACGGGGCGAATTTTTGTTACCCTATAGAAAAATGCCTTGGTTAAAGGGTGATACGGTCAAAATTTGGTCAATATAAACTTGACGTATTTCTTTCAATTTTGCATTTAAAAAACCTGAACACCCCTCATTTTGAAAGTGTGTGTGTGCAGAATATTGCTCCTATTTTGATTTTGGAATTCACTCTTCAGTTGTCAAAATGCCGTCCAAGCAAGAAGAGCAGCGTATCAAAATTTTGCTCGCGCATCGCGAAAATCCGAGCTACTCGCACGCAAAGCTAGCAAAATCGCTAAAAGTTGCCAAATCAACCGTTACAAATGTAATTAAAGTGTTTGGGGAACGTTTGTCGACAGCCAGGAAGTCTGGATCGGGGGAAAATCGAAAACCGGAAGCCGCTGAGACGACAATGAGAGTTGCCGGTAGTTTCAAGCGAAACCCTAACCTCTCTCTTCGAGATGCCGCAAATAAGCTGGGTGTATCGTCTACAACCATGCATCGAGCCAAAAAACGAGCCGGACTATCGACTTGCAAGAAGGTAGTGACTACAAATCGCGATGATAAACAAAATACGACGGCCAAAGCGCGATCCCGGATGCTGAAGAAGTTTGACTGAGAGGTAATGGACGACGAAACCTACGTCAAAGCCGTCTACAAACAGCTTCCGGGACAGGAGTTTTATACCGCAAAAGGAAGGGGAAAGGTAGCAGATATTTTCAAGCACATAAAACTGTCAAAGTTCGCAAAGAAATATCTGGTTTGGCAAGCCATCTGTACCTGTGGCTTGAAAAGCAGCATTTTCATAGCTTCCGGGACTGTCAACCAAGAAATTTACGTGAAAGAGTGTTTGAATAAACGTCTGCTGCCTTTCCTGAAGAAACACGGTTGTTCCGTACTGTTTTGGCCGGATTTGGCATATTGCCATTACGGTAAAAAGGCCATGGAGTGGTACGCCGCCAACAACGTGCAGGTGGTTCCCAAGGACAAGAACCCTCCCAACACGCCAGAGCTCCGCCCATTTGAGAAATACTGGGCTATTGTCAAGCGGAACCTAAAGAAGACCAAAAAAACGGCTACGGACGAGCAGCAGTTCAAGGCAAACTGGCTTTCTGCGGCGAAGAAGGTGGACAAGGTGGCTGTACAAAATCTGATGGCAGGTGTCAAGCGTGAGGCCCGGCAATTCGGATTTGGAAAGCGAAAGCCTAACTGAATATTTTTCCTGAATTTTATACTAATTGAACTTGAAAAAGAAATTTAATTTAATTTTTTAAATAAACGATTTCACCGATTTACACGCGTTTTCCCTTGACCAAATTTGACCGTATCACCCTTTAACCAGAGTCTCCAATAAATGTTCGGTCCATACCAGAAAGTGAATTTTGTATACCTGTCTGCCTTAAACCAGGAAAGTGGTAATGATACCGGCCAATGAAGGGTAAGACAGCACTACCCATCAAAAAAGGGCCGTCAAAAAAATAGTGAAACAGTTTTTTGGGTCCGGAAGTATTGCACAATTGGCGCAGAAGCGATGAATTTAACATGGGCTTGTCATAGGAAGGATTTCCACCATTTAAAGAGCCGTTGAACAGAATTTGCATTACTTCTTCAAGTGTGAACCGAATTCTATGTTTTGCATTTGAATTAAAAATATTCTGTCATATTTTTCCAAATAAATAATTTTTAATTTTTTATGATTTTTAATGAATTCCAACGCTTATCTGGAAACGTTGACCTCAAATATTTTCAAAAATTCGTAATTTTTCTAGAATGGATTAAATATTTTTTAAGACAAAACTTAAATAATTTTTACCATTTTATAAATTCCTAAATAACCCATTAAAAATATGTAAAAAGATAATTATAAAAAATTTAATGAAAAGAACTTCATGCGTAGTTAAAATAAAGAGCATTTTTGAGAGGACATTTTTGGAAGTGTTTTTAAAGTTATGCCTTTAGAAGAATTTCCAAATGTTTTTGCTGGGTAGGAATAGATTAAAGAGGCAATTCTTTTTTTATAAGAATTTAACATTAACTTTTTATAGGGCGGAAATTATATATTTTTGTTTTTTTGGTCATTATCATCTTTTTAAGAACCCACTGCATTAATTAATTCAGATGTGATGGTCTGTTTCGGATTTAATAAAAAATATTTAAAAAAAATATGTTTCTTAATAGTTTCTGTTGCTTTTATGCTACGTCAGCCGATTTCTAACTGCGGAAAAAACTTTGTGCGATTATGGAAGGCAAAATTCATATTATAAATTTACCTTAAACTTTAAATCTACTATTGTCATACAAATTGCTTCGATGATGTCAGTAAATTATTATGAATCTGTCAGTAAATTATTATGAATATAGGCATTAAAATTCATATTTTAAGGACAAATCACTGATATTACCATATAATTTTTTTTTGCGTGTATGTGGGAATATAATATTCTATATACAGCACCAAACAAATTTGAAGGATGTAAGATTGTATCGAAAAATTGGACCTAAAAGCAGAGTATAATACAGTCGGCCCCAACCCACATAAGACTTTCCTTACTTGTTTTATTATTATATTATAGTTTATTATTATTAAATTATATAATGATAATAATTTATTATTAATATATTATATACAATGAACACTACCAAAATCTGGAATATTCAAAGGGATAGTGATAAAAGCTTGATATAATGACATGGTCATTGATTGAGATTCGAAATTGTTCTTTCGGAGTTTTGTACAATTTCAATAAAAGAAAGAAAAAAAAAACAAGTATATACGGCCGCAAGTTCCGCCAGGCCGAATCTTATGTACCCACCACCATGGATTGCGTAGAAACTTCTACGAAAGACTATCATCCACTTGGGTTGTGGTATCTTAAAACTTCTTAACATCGTTTTCTAAATTGTGATTTAGTCCATACGTAGAGAGCCAGAATTGAAATATGGGGGTCGCTTATATGGAGGCTATATACAATGTAATGAACTTTTTTTGACGTGACCTTCATGATAAATTTTTTCACCGAAATATCCAAAATAAATTAATAATACATAAAATTTATATTTATTTCTCAAAAATCCACAAAAAAATTTTGGCTTTGGTAAACTGGCTTATGGAAATAAAATTGTTTTGAATTGGTTTTGGCATCATTTATTTCAACCCTTTTGATTAGATTGAATGCATAATCGATAGCTTAAATTATCGATGGAATATTCCAATTAATTTGACAGTTAAATATACGCCTCTCCTTCTAGTTACGCTCTTGATAGGTTTCTTGCTTCGTTTAATTTCAATAAACTTCCTTTTTCTTTCACATTCTGAAGCGAACGCATCGAAGACAAATCGTGAAGTTTAAGAAATATTTTTCAAGTAAATTTTAAATTAATTTTTTTGAGACAACTCGAGATCATAAGTCAATTGAAATTTATTAAGCAATTATCAGCAGTGACTGGGAATAATAAAATCACAGGTAAAGCTTAGTAGAAAAGAAAGTATGAATGAAATTTTCCTAATAAGAAAAATAATTTTTAGAAATACTTCATCCAAATTTCTGGACGGATTCTGTCCGAAGGATTTTTGCTTTGGATCAGTCCATATTGGATGAGGACATAACTACCTTGTGATTCTTGTTGGGAAATCCTCATAACATTGTGGGAGAAAGATACATGTACTGCAACACGTGGTGAAAACAACCCGAAATATACACCAAAAACATCCAACGAAGGCATTTACATCATTGCAAATTTACATCAAGAAAAGTGAACGAGCTTCTGCTTCTAAATTTCGATATAAATTTGCTGAAATTCCCGGCTTAAATTGATTTCCATCAACTGAAAATATTTTTTTTGCGATTTTGCCAGAATCCCGCTAAATTTCCTGCGTTACCATATAGGCCATTGCAGCATAAGTATAAATTTTATATCCTACACAATTAACTAGTATTGAGAAGGGCAATTTTATTAGTATTTTTGTCATAAATTTTGAGCTAAGCCTCCTAACTATGCTAAAATTTCTTAATTAAAATTTTGCTTAATCTCCATAATCATAAACTAAAAATGTAAAACCCTAATATCCATGTTGCAATTGATCAAACATGCTGCAATCATAATGCACATTTATATGGAATATAATTCGTTGTAACATGTTTGATACCATTTGATATCTTTGCATTGATTTACACCTCTTAGAAATTGCAACATTATCGAAAATAACAACAACAAATAGTATATGTAAAGCAAAAATTGATAGAATGACAGAAAGAACATGGTCCATTTCACTTTTGATGATCTCCATTTTTGTTTTGGCATTACAGTCTTGGTTTGACTTTGAAGAGTAAGGAAGAAAGATTGATAATTTGTAAATTGAAAAAAAAACATAAAAACAACAAAGTTTAAAACAAAATGGAGAAAGTGCAAATTGATCATGTTGAAATATCTGAAGTGTCGAGGAAAATTTATTAAGAAAATATTATACACAAATTTAAATGAATTAAATTTTTTTTAAACTAGAAAATGCAAAATGTGAGTAAAATTGTGTAAAAAAAAAAGAAAAAAAACATATATTGAATAACATAACGAAGTAAAGTGATTAAAGCCCTAATAGTAGCCAGATTAATTATTAGTGATCTTGTATGATAAACACTATTTTTTCATTAATCTTGGCTCCACAGCAAAAAAGTTAAGCAGCCCAGCATCAAACGACGTTGAAAAGGCCTCTTCAATCGACAGCAGATGTTCTGGGGTAAGTGAATTGTTTTTTTTTGTAAATTCTTTCCACCTGTGTAAAGTGTAAAAGAAGATTAGAAAATTTAGAGAGCTAGGCTTGGTGAAAGTGTTTTAATTTTTTTGCATATTTCTTTTCGTGGAGTTTTGTACCGGTGTTCAATGATTTTATTGTCGCACATGCATACTGGCAGTGTTCACCCTACTAAATCTAGGGACATGTATTTGATACACTAATTATTAAGTAAAACACATAATGACAGAATAAATGTTAATCGTTTCAATCAAATAATCACAATACGAGATTATTTAATAATATGCAAGAAATTTAAAATTTTTAATTCAATTTTTTCTGGCTTTAATTATTTTCCCTTCTAAGATATCATTTTCTTTATTTGATTTTTTTTTGCATCTGTTCGTAAATCTAACGGTTTAAAACCAATTGAACATTTAAGTATTCTATTTTGAAGTTTTGCCACATATTTTTTTTATTTCTCTGTTATTTAGATTTAAATTTATATTTAATAATTATGATTTGAAATAAACAAAATTGTATATATTTGAAAATATGGAGTTCTAAACTTAATTTTTGAGTTTTCCTATACAGATGATGGTGATGATAAAATAGTTATTTTGTTTTAGATTTTAACATGGGGGTTTTACAAAATGTACATGCACGTAAAACTCAGGAAGGGTGGGGAAATTATGCATTGTGATCCTAAAAACATCTAGGATCCGCCATTGTTTAACGTTATTAAGCCAATACCAATTGTTGTAAATTTTCTCATTTGTTACTAAATTTATTGGGGTATTTTGTTTTTGTTACAATTTAGTAACACGGACCATTTTTCTTCTTTTAATTATTTTTTAGTCTATTTAAAAAAATAGGGAGTCTTAAAATTTATTATTGGAATGTTTGAACAGGCAAACATTGAGGAAGGACGAGAACCCCCCAGCCGACTGCCTAGCTAGCCTTTGTGATGACTCCCGTAGTCCTAGCTTTTGGTGTTTGTCAAAAATGAGTTTCCTGACAGGATTCTCAAAAAAGGACATTTTTCCTAAAAATGTTTTATAACACTGCAAAGTGTCATTACAATAATTGGCGCCCAACATGGTGGCCTGGAAAGAGTCCTGTATTCTTTTCGGCTCAAAACCCTTTGATTTTTGTTTTTTTTTTTTCAAGTAGAGTAGATTTCAAAAAATTGACATGATTATGTTGTCTTCTTTTCGTAATATTTACTTCAAAATATCTTATAACGCTTCATAGGATTCTTTTAGCTATTTGAGGTTTCAGGTTCGAATAGGCTAACCATTTAGAAAGTTGTAATTTTGTTTTGTTGTTTATAGACCGAAATGGGGATTTCAGATTTTTGTCAAAGTTTAATTTCAGTATCGTTAAGATTACTATATTTGTCTTAGTTATCAGTAACCCAAGTATTTCAGGATTACTAGAATTTAGCTGCTTGCATTTTCTAGTCCGTTTTACTTATGATGTATCCTCAGAAAAAAAAGGATTCTACTGGTTTGATAATTATTTGCTAGTTTTATGATGCAATTGTTTTAGGTTCCATAGACCGATTTGTTGAAAAGTATTGGCTTGATATAGTTCTTTTTTCTATTTTCTTTATCCCATCATCTGGAAGGAAACTCAATTTAAATGCATAAATTTGTTTTTGTAATATAATTTTTTTATTATTTTCGAATTTCGAATATTTTCGAAAAGTTAATCAAAACGTATAGTTTTGAAATTTTGTTGTGAAATTTTGGAGATTTTGTTTTCAACACATAAAATATTAATTGTGTACGATGTCGGTTAATCGCACACCTACTCGCGGTAATCCTTCACAGGATTCTGGTGCTGTCGGTGGCTCTGAAAATAATTTTAATTGTCCTATTTGCGGAGAATTAATGAAAGAGGGGCAAGACTGTTTGATTTTGAACGAATGTTCACATGTTTTCCATCGTCCCTGTATCGAGACTTCTTTGGCAAATTCGGCAGAATGTCCCGTTTGTAAAAAGGCTTGTGAGCTCGTAGCGCTCAAGAAATACATTTTTCTTACAGAATCTATTGTCGATGTTCCTAACACTTCTGGTACATATCAAAATGTTGGTAAATCCTTCGGGAGAGGTAAACCTCGGGGAAGCAAAGGTATGCATTATAATACGCGAAGTAGTGCTAGAGTTTTTTATCAGGACCCAAATAATTCATATAATTTTCCAACACAAGATACTCAGAACACGCCTGTTAAAAATACTTCTCAAATACCATCTCAAAATATTCCTTCAAATCCTATAAGTGTAGACTATGATCACATTAATAAGATGATAGAGCAGAATTTGACTCGAATATTAGGATCTTTAAATATTGGTTCACAACCCATACGAAATTCACATCAAGATACGGAAAATGTCAATACAACTCCTGTCAGAAGGGATGTATGCCCTCAACAGGATAATGTTTCATTTGTAAGGACATCGAATCCTGGTGGTTCTAATGGGGTTTCCCATTTATCTACACCTTCTTCGTCGTCATATTCGACCGATAAAATTAGTGCTGTCATACATAGTTGGCATTTAACGTTCGATGGCTCTCCGACTGGATTAACTGTCGAAGAATTTTTATATCGATTAGAGGCTTTATCTATGGATAACTTTAATGGCGATTTTTCTTTGATATGTAAACATTTACAAATCCTTTTAGCTGGTAAAGCCAAAAACTGGTATTGGCGATACCGGAAACAAGTTTTGTCAATAGAATGGGAAGATTTTTGCGATGCAATTCGTTCCCAATATAAGGATTTCAAAACCTCATTCGATATACGTGAAGAATTGAGGAATCGAAAACAGCGACCTGGTGAAACTTTCGACGTATTTTTCGAATCAATTTCCACAATTGTCGACCGTTTAAGTTCACCTATGGCTGAGACAGAGCTCGTTGAAATAGTCGTTAGAAATCTTCGCCCGGAAATTCGGCAAGATTTATTATATACACCTGTCAATTCTGTATCCCATTTGAGGAAATTAGTGCAAAAGAGGGAAAACTTTCTCAGTGACGAGTATGTCAGACGCAATCTATTTAGCAGAAATAATCCCATTGCACATCCTCGAAGGCAAATTGCAGAACTTGGTGTTCAGGAAAATTTTTCCAATAACGATCAACCGGATTGTGATGATGTCATTCATGCAGTAGGAAACTTACCCACAAATGGCCAATGTTGGAATTGTGGGGAAGTAGACCACCATTGGGAGGATTGCCTCCAGGAAAGAAATGTTTTTTGTTACGGCTGCGGAGCCAAGAATGTTTATAAACCGCAATGTTCATACTGTTTAACAAAAAAGGCCCAGTCGTCAAAAAACTTTCGGAACAATGTTCCCAAAGTGGAACCGCAAAATATGTAGATTTTCGATCAAAGTTTTCAGATAATAGTACCCAGACTTACGTTTGTCCAGAATTGGATAATTTGACAAATTCTAGAACCATTTTGAAGAGACCTGAGGAAATAGACTTACACTCCCAAAATAAACCTGAAAGAATTCTTTATCCTATATTACCTTATCACATCAGATGGCAAAAGTATATGGAAAAACGTAATCAGATTTTTGGCGTAGAATCTATTTCACTCTTGTCCACACCGAAACCAAGACAACCAAAACGTTCTACACTACGACTTCGTAGATATTGGAAATTACGAAAACTATGCAGACGTTTCTTAATCTCTGCTATAGTAACCAACCCAAAAGATAAACGGTATTATGCTAAAGTTTCATTTTTACAATTTGTGGAATTTGGACTTTTAGATACTGGGGCCAGCATCAGCTGTATAGGCTCAGAACTTGCAAATTATGAATTCCAAAAATACCAGAATTTTACAAAATGTAACTCTCTTGTAAAAACTGCAGACAACACACCCCTAAAAGTCAAGGGATGGTTGGATGTCGAAATTACATTCAAGGACCGCAAGAGAAATATTAAATTATTCATAATTCCTTCTATTTCGCAAAAGTTAATTTTGGGAATAGACTTTTTTAAGGCTTTTGGCTTACTCAATGATATGATTAATTGTGTTGATATGATTGCTAGCGAAAACCCGGATCATTTACTCGAACTTGATGAACATCAAAAAATATCAAATGAGGATGATCAGGGTAATGACTCTGATAATACCAAATATCCACTTTCTGATGCTCAACAGCAACAGCTGGATATGGTGATAAAATTATTTCCGGATTTTGAGTTACAAGGATTGGGACGAACTCCGTTGATTAAACACTCAATCAACGTGGGGGATGCAAGTCCAATCAAACAAAGATTTTATCCCGTGTCACCCGCAGTGGAGAAAGTTATTTTCAAGGAAGTAGATAGAATGCTATCTCTTGGTGTGATTGAACCTTCTTCATCTGCGTGGAGTTCACCGATGAGGCTTGTATTGAAACCGGGTAAAGTCAGATTGTGTTTGGACGCTAGGAAATTAAACCTAGTCACCAAAAAGGATGCATATCCGCTTCCGTCTATTGAGGGAATATTTGCAAGATTGCCTAAAGCAAACTTAATTTCCAAACTGGATTTGAAGGATGCTTATTGGCAAGTGGCGCTTGATGACGAGTCAAAACCCCTTACGGCTTTTACTGTCCCAGGCCGGCCACTTTATCAATTCGTCGTAATGCCATTTGGGCTTTGTAACGCGCCCCAAACGATGTGTCGGCTAGTCGATGAAATTATTCCAGCTGACCTTCGTTACTGCGTATTTGGTTATTTAGACGATTTGATAATAGTGTCCGAGGACTTTGAAAGTCATATGGGTGTTTTGATTCGCATCGCATCTCAGTTTAGGAAAGCAAATGTTACTCTCAATATCGGTAAGAGCAAATTTTGTGTGACTAGGGTTAATTACCTAGGGTACGTGATTGGAGACGGCGGAATCACCACCGATCCAGAGAAGGTAAAGGCGATACGAGAGTGGCCAGTTCCAAAGAATCTCAAACAAGTCAGAGGTTTTCTTGGACTGGCTGGCTGGTATCGTAGGTTTATCGAAAACTTTTCTTCAGAAGTTTTTCCTATTACGGAAGTTCTTTCGACGAAGAGAAGGTTTGTGTGGACGCCTGAAGCTCAAAGAGCTTTTGAGCGTGTCAAAGATCTTCTTACAACAACCCCGGTTCTGGCAAATCCAGACTTTTCGAAAAAGTTCTATATTCACTGTGATGCCAGTGATTATGGAATTGGAGCTGTCTTAGTTCAAGTGGACAGTGACAACCAAGAACGTCCTGTAGCATTCATGAGCAGGAAGCTGAATTCCGCACAGCGGAATTACAGCGTTACTGAACGTGAGCGTTAAGCGTTTTAGATGCTATATAGAGATGCAGGTCTTCGAGGTTGTCACTGACCATTCTAGCTTGGTTTGGCTCATGAAACAACCAAATTTAACTGGAAGATTGGCCAGATGGGTACTGCAACTCCAATCTTACCGATTTAGTGTGAGCCACAGGAAAGGCAAAGAGAACACTGTGCCAGATGCGCTCTCCCGTATTCCTTGTAACGAAATTAATGACATTGAGCTAATTGAACCGGAAGTGGATCTTGACTCGCCACATTTTAATGATGATGACTATACCGAATTGAAAAGTCGTGTTAATGAAAAATTGGAAAAATTTCCTGATATTAGAATCATGGATGGGTACGTATATATACGAACTGAACATTATTCAGGCGATACTGACCAAGAGAAGAGTGCCTGGAAGTTATGGATACCAAAAGGTCTCCGAAACTCAGTAATTTCCAGAGCTCACGATTGTCCTATTTCATCCCATGGTGGAATAGTGAAAACTTTGGAGATTATTCGGCGAAACTTTTATTGGCCAGGTTTATTACGAGACGTTCGATTATACATACAATCCTGTGAAATTTGTAAGACTACCAAGGCTCCGAATTTCATTATGAAGCCTCCTATGGGAAAACAAGCGACCTCAGTACGTCCTTTTCAAAGATTGTATGTAGATATTTTAGGTCCGTATCCCAGAAGTAAGAATGGTAGTATTGGTTTGCTTATCGTCCTGGATCACCTGACGAAATTCCATTTTTTATGTCCACTAAGGAAGTTTACGTCGTCATCTATCCTTGATTTTCTTGAAAAACACATTTTTCACGTATTTGGTGTACCGGAAACGCTCGTAAGTGACAACGGAAGTCAATTTAAAGCTAATGATTTTAACGCTTTCTTGACAAGCTACGGCATTTCACATATTTACACAGCATATTACTCGGCACAATCAAACGCATCAGAGCGCGTTAATCGTTCTCTGATTGCAGGAATTAGAGCTTACTTGAAAAAGGATCACAACTTATGGGATCAACATCTGAGTTCCATAAGTTGTGCCCTCCGTAATTCTTACCATCAGGCAATCGGAACATCGCCTTACAAGGCACTATTTGGACTTGACATGATGACGCATGGGTCGTCATACAAGTTATTGAGAAATTTAGACTTGCTTGAGGAACCCTGTGTAAAATTATCTAGGGATGACCATTTACAGGTAATTCGTCAGGATTTAAGGAAACATATAAAGGATGCTTACGAGCAAAATAAGATTCGATATGACCTGCGAACTAGGTTACAGACTTACAACGTTGGCCAGGAAGTTTTCCGTAGAAATTTCGCCCAAAGTAATCAAGAGAAAAAGTTTAATGCCAAATTGGCACCAATATTTATAAAAGCGAAAGTTCGGGAAAGACTTGGAAGCCATTATTATATATTGGAGGATCTTGATGGCAAACTAGTTGGCACTTTTCATGCCAAAGATATCAGGCTTTAATTTTATTTTCCAACTAATTCTGTTGCTCAAGGAGCCAGAATTATTTGGTTTTGTAATGAACTTTTTTTGACGTGACCTTCATGATAAATTTTTTCACCGAAATATCCAAAATAAATTAATAATACATAAAATTTATATTTATTTCTCAAAAATCCACAAAAAAATTTTGGCTTTGGTAAACTGGCTTATGGAAATAAAATTGTTTTGAATTGGTTTTGGCATCATTTATTTCAACCCTTTTGATTAGATTGAATGCATAATCGATAGCTTAAATTATCGATGGAATATTCCAATTAATTTGACAGTTAAATATACGCCTCTCCTTCTAGTTACGCTCTTGATAGGTTTCTTGCTTCGTTTAATTTCAATAAACTTCCTTTTTCTTTCACATTCTGAAGCGAACGCATCGAAGACAAATCGTGAAGTTTAAGAAATATTTTTCAAGTAAATTTTAAATTAATTTTTTTGAGACAACTCGAGATCATAAGTCAATTGAAATTTATTAAGCAATTATCAGCAGTGACTGGGAATAATAAAATCACAGGTAAAGCTTAGTAGAAAAGAAAGTATGAATGAAATTTTCCTAATAAGAAAAATAATTTTTAGAAATACTTCATCCAAATTTCTGGACGGATTCTGTCCGAAGGATTTTTGCTTTGGATCAGTCCATATTGGATGAGGACATAACTACCTTGTGATTCTTGTTGGGAAATCCTCATAACATTGTGGGAGAAAGATACATGTACTGCAACACGTGGTGAAAACAACCCGAAATATACACCAAAAACATCCAACGAAGGCATTTACATCATTGCAAATTTACATCAAGAAAAGTGAACGAGCTTCTGCTTCTAAATTTCGATATAAATTTGCTGAAATTCCCGGCTTAAATTGATTTCCATCAACTGAAAATATTTTTTTTGCGATTTTGCCAGAATCCCGCTAAATTTCCTGCGTTACCATATAGGCCATTGCAGCATAAGTATAAATTTTATATCCTACACAATTAACTAGTATTGAGAAGGGCAATTTTATTAGTATTTTTGTCATAAATTTTGAGCTAAGCCTCCTAACTATGCTAAAATTTCTTAATTAAAATTTTGCTTAATCTCCATAATCATAAACTAAAAATGTAAAACCCTAATATCCATGTTGCAATTGATCAAACATGCTGCAATCATAATGCACATTTATATGGAATATAATTCGTTGTAACATGTTTGATACCATTTGATATCTTTGCATTGATTTACACCTCTTAGAAATTGCAACATTATCGAAAATAACAACAACAAATAGTATATGTAAAGCAAAAATTGATAGAATGACAGAAAGAACATGGTCCATTTCACTTTTGATGATCTCCATTTTTGTTTTGGCATTACAGTCTTGGTTTGACTTTGAAGAGTAAGGAAGAAAGATTGATAATTTGTAAATTGAAAAAAAAACATAAAAACAACAAAGTTTAAAACAAAATGGAGAAAGTGCAAATTGATCATGTTGAAATATCTGAAGTGTCGAGGAAAATTTATTAAGAAAATATTATACACAAATTTAAATGAATTAAATTTTTTTTAAACTAGAAAATGCAAAATGTGAGTAAAATTGTGTAAAAAAAAAAGAAAAAAAACATATATTGAATAACATAACGAAGTAAAGTGATTAAAGCCCTAATAGTAGCCAGATTAATTATTAGTGATCTTGTATGATAAACACTATTTTTTCATTAATCTTGGCTCCACAGCAAAAAAGTTAAGCAGCCCAGCATCAAACGACGTTGAAAAGGCCTCTTCAATCGACAGCAGATGTTCTGGGGTAAGTGAATTGTTTTTTTTTGTAAATTCTTTCCACCTGTGTAAAGTGTAAAAGAAGATTAGAAAATTTAGAGAGCTAGGCTTGGTGAAAGTGTTTTAATTTTTTTGCATATTTCTTTTCGTGGAGTTTTGTACCGGTGTTCAATGATTTTATTGTCGCACATGCATACTGGCAGTGTTCACCCTACTAAATCTAGGGACATGTATTTGATACACTAATTATTAAGTAAAACACATAATGACAGAATAAATGTTAATCGTTTCAATCAAATAATCACAATACGAGATTATTTAATAATATGCAAGAAATTTAAAATTTTTAATTCAATTTTTTCTGGCTTTAATTATTTTCCCTTCTAAGATATCATTTTCTTTATTTGATTTTTTTTTGCATCTGTTCGTAAATCTAACGGTTTAAAACCAATTGAACATTTAAGTATTCTATTTTGAAGTTTTGCCACATATTTTTTTTATTTCTCTGTTATTTAGATTTAAATTTATATTTAATAATTATGATTTGAAATAAACAAAATTGTATATATTTGAAAATATGGAGTTCTAAACTTAATTTTTGAGTTTTCCTATACAGATGATGGTGATGATAAAATAGTTATTTTGTTTTAGATTTTAACATGGGGGTTTTACAAAATGTACATGCACGTAAAACTCAGGAAGGGTGGGGAAATTATGCATTGTGATCCTAAAAACATCTAGGATCCGCCATTGTTTAACGTTATTAAGCCAATACCAATTGTTGTAAATTTTCTCATTTGTTACTAAATTTATTGGGGTATTTTGTTTTTGTTACAATTTAGTAACACGGACCATTTTTCTTCTTTTAATTATTTTTTAGTCTATTTAAAAAAATAGGGAGTCTTAAAATTTATTATTGGAATGTTTGAACAGGCAAACATTGAGGAAGGACGAGAACCCCCCAGCCGACTGCCTAGCTAGCCTTTGTGATGACTCCCGTAGTCCTAGCTTTTGGTGTTTGTCAAAAATGAGTTTCCTGACAGGATTCTCAAAAAAGGACATTTTTCCTAAAAATGTTTTATAACACTGCAAAGTGTCATTACAACAATTATGAACTTGATATGGACCAATTTTTGTGTGATTGGGGATCGATTTATCTGAGGGCCATATATAACTATAGACCGATATGGACCTAGTTAGGCATGGTTGTTAACGACCATATACTAGCACAATGTACCAAATTTCAACTCACTCGGATGAAATTTTCTCCTCCAAGAGGTTCCAAACCCAAATCTCGGGATCGGTTTATGTGGGGCTATGTACGATTATGGATTGATATGGACCACTTTTGGCATGGTTGTTAAATATCATATACTACCACCACGTACCAAATTTCAAGCAGATCGGATGAATTTTGCTTCTCCCAAAGGCACCGGAGGTCAAATCTTGGTATCGGTTTATATGGGAGCTATATATAATTATGGACTGATAGGAACCAATTCCTGCATGGTTGTTGGATACCACATACTAACATCACGTACCAAATTCCAACTGAATGGGAAGAATTTTGCTCTTCCAAGGGGCTCTGGAGGTCAAATCTGGGGATCGGTTTATATGGGGCCTATATATAATTATGGACCGATATCGACCAATTTTTGCATGGGAGTTTGAGGCCATATATTAACACCACGTTCCAAATTTCAACTGAATCAGATGAATTTTGGTCTTCCAAGAGGTTCCGGAGGTCAAATCTGGTGATCGGTTTATATGGGGGCTATATATAATTATGAACCGATGTGGACCAATTTTTGCATGGTTGTTAGAGACCATATACTAACATCACGTACCAAATTTCAGCCGGATCGGATGAAATTTGCTTCTCTTAGAAGCCTCGCAAGCCAAATCGGGGGATCGGTTTATATGGGGGCTATATATAATTATGGACCGATGTGGACCAATTTGTGCATGGTTATTAGAGACCATATACTAACACCATGTACCAAATTTCAGCTGGATCGGATGAAATTTGCTTCTCTTAGAGGCCTCGCAAGCCAAATCGGGGGATCGGTTTATATGGGGGCTATATATAATTATGGACCGATGTCGACCAATTTTTGCATGGTTGTTAGAGACCATATACTAACACCATGTACCAAATTTCACCCGGATCGGATGAAATTTGCTTCTCTTAGAGGTCTCGCAAGCCAAATCGGGGGATCGGTTTATATGGGGGCTATATATAATTATGGACCGATGTGGACCAATTTTTGCATGGTTGTTAGAGACCATATACTAACACCATGTACCAAATTTCAGCCGGATCGGATGAAATTTGCTTCTCTTAGAGGCCTCGCAAGCCAAATTTTGGGGGTCCGTTTATATGGGGGCTATACGTAAAAGTGGACCGATATGGCCCATTTTCAATACCATACGACCTACATCAATAACAACTACTTGTGCCAAGTTTCAAGTCGATAGCTTGTTTCGTTCGGAAGTTAGCGTGATTTCAACAGACGGACGGACGGACATGCTCAGATCGACTCAGAATTTCACCACGACCCAGAATATATATACTTTATGGGGTCTTAGAGCAATATTTCGATGTGTTACAAACGGAATGACAAAGTTAATATACCCCCCATCCTATGGTGGTGGGTATAACAAACTTCCAAACTAAAATCTTTACATGTATTCGTAGTTATAATTAATGATCTCCACCAACCATAAAATGAAATAAAACACCAATTGAACAATCTCGCATTAATACAGTTTCTTGATTTTCAATATAATTTATTGTAGCAAATTTTCTTTAAATTTTAAATTAAATTTTACCCCAAACAAACTCCTGTATTTTTTGCAATCCCAATCAAAAGTTAATACAATCCATACACTACATATATAAAAATATATAACTATATCTTAAATAGCATATGACATAAATACAATAATATAGTATGTTTGTTAAGTATCTATAAAATATGTTTCCTTTAGAAAATTCTCTTAGAGAGTAATGCAACAATTTAATAACATGTGTATGTCCGTATGAAATGTTTCCAAATGAGTGCCCATAATAATGATTGGCTAAATTAGATAAACATTTTTTTCGCATGAATGAATTTTTCATTATAATAGAAATTTATCTTTCATTTATTAAAAATACTTGTAATGCATTTTCGCAAATTTATATTTTCTTAAATTCACAAGAAACCCTCAATAATAAATATCATAAAATTAAACGAAAAATAAAATTAATTAAATATATTTATATACAAAACCATTTACAGACAGCAAGACATCGCAAACGGACGAGGAGAAACAACGCGATCGTCAGCGTAGTGAAAGGGAAGCAAAAAAGGAAGAACAAGACGCTATAAATTATAGGGTAGGTATCAAATTAAAGTACAAAGAAAAAATTGGATTTTACACTTCAGACACGATTAAATTGATATAATTAATTATACTCTACATTACTCTGTGAATTAGTGTATTATAAGTGTATGATGCTAAAATTTACTTAATTTATTGCAAACTATTTATTTCGCTATAGTTTATTTTTTAATCTTTAGAAAAATTTCCCAAGCCTAATTAAATTTTCCTTAACGCTGTTTTTTCTCAAAAACTTGATGAATTTCAAGGTTGAAATTTTCTAGATTGCAAATGTACATAAAGGATAATTTTTTAAGAGCTAACGGAAAACTCCCCATAAATTTCAGAAAAACTCATGAAATCAATATTTCATTCGATGTATTGAAAATTATTTCATGCAAATGTTGAACGCAACGCACCTCAAAAGGTTCATCCGATTGGCATACTCTTTCCAACGTTTCGATCGGAATCTCACCACTAAATGCTTCAATGTTGTCTTTAAATGCATCAATTGAAGCGGGCCTATCTGTATAGACATGAGCGCTAACAAAGCCCCTCAAAAAAAAAAGTCCAATTGGTTGGCCCCACTCATGAAATAAAATGTTCACCGAACTTGCCTCTCAATAACTTGATTGTTACGGTTGATGTGTAGCAAGTGACACCATTCGCAGTTACGTTACAATTCGCATCATCCTTGACAAAGTACAACCATACCATAGACCGCACCAAATTTTTCTAAGATCGGTAGCCTTTATAATGCTTCTGGCCTATTTTCTTTCAAAAATTGATTCTGCTTATAGATGTACCCATTGAACTTAAATTGAACTTCGTCGTTGAACACAATAGTTCAATAAAACGCGAATCTTTGGTCCACTTTCCAAAAGAGGCCACTCACCAAACATTTTACATTGCGGTCACGGTTGCTACTTCAGCCAAAAATTATCCAGCACATTTGGAAAATAATTTATCAACAAACTACCAAACAAAAAAAACTTATTTTGCAAAATTTTTATTTCTATAGAAAATTTTGTCAAAATTTTATTGATATAGAAAATTTTATTTCTCTAGAAAATTTTATTTCTCTAGAAAATGTTGCCAAAATTTTATTTCTACAACATTTTTTTTTCAAAATTTTATTTCTCTTAAAAATTTTATCAAAATTTTATTTCTACAGAAAATTTTATCAAAATTTTATTTCTACAGAAAATTTTGTGAATATTTTATTTCTACAAAAAATTTTATTAAAATTTTATTTCTATAGAATATTTTGTCAAAATTTTATTTCTATAAAAAATGTTGTCAAAATTTTATTTCTATAGAAAATTTTGTCAAAATTTTATTTCTATAGAAATTTTTGTCAAAATTTTATTTATATAGAAAATATTGTCAAAATTTTATTTCTATAGATTTTTTTTTAATTTTATTTCTCTAGAAAATTTTGTCAAAATTTTACTTCTACAGAAAATTTTGTCAAAATTTTATTTCTACAAAAAATTTTATTAAAATTATACTTCTATAGAAAATTTTGTCAAAATTTTATTTCTAAAGAAAATATTGTCAAGATTTTATTTCTATGGAAAATATTGTCAAAATTCTATTGATATAGAAAATTTTATTTCTCTGGAAAATTTTGTCAAAACTTTATTTCTCTAGAAAATTTTATCAAAATTTTATTTCTACAGAAAATTTGGTCAAAATTTTATTTCTACAGAAAACTTTGTCAAAATTTTATTTCTAAATTTTATCAAAATTTTATTTCTATAGAAAATTTAGTCAAAATTTTACTTCTATAGAAAATTTCTAAAAATTTTATTTCTATAGAAAATTTTGTCAAAATTTTATTTCTATAGAAAATATTGTCAAAATTTTATTTCTATGGAAAATATTGTCAAAATTTTATTCCTATAGACAATTTTGTCAAAATTTTATTTCTATAGAAAATTTTGTCATAATTTTATTTCTATAGAAAATTTTGTCAAAATTTTATTTCTATAGAAAATTTTGTCAAAATTTTATTTCTCTAGAAAATTTTGTCAAAATTTTATTTCTCTAGAAAATTTTGTCAAAATTTTATTTCAATAGAAAATTTTGTCAAAATTTTATTTCTATAGAAAATATTGTCTAAATTCTATTGATATCGAAAATTTTATTTCTCTAGAAAATTTTGCCAAAACTTTATTTTCTAGAAAATTTTGCCAAAACTTTATTTTCTAGAAAATGTTGTCAAAATTTTATTTCTATAGAAAATTTTATTTCTCTAGAAAATTATGTCAAAATTTTATTTCTATAGAAAATTTTGTCCAAATTTTTTTTGTTATTGTTAGCTTTTTTTTCCTTAATCATTGTTGTTGTTTTTGATTTCAGCTTAAAACCATGCATTGACTAAACTGCAAGTGTAGCTTAACAAACAGTGGAAAAGAATTTATTCTCATAATTGGTTGATAGTTTTGCTGCAAGTAGAGGATGCTGATGAGGAATGTGGTAATTCCGAAACGTGCGTCCATCCAACCATCTTGCACCCTATAGGGCTTTGCCCAAATAAATTTGACAACCATTCTTTTCCTCTGTTGGTTAAGCTTAACACTTGAAGTTTAGTCAATGCATGGTTTTAAGCTGAAATCAAAAACAACAACAAAATTTTTTTCTATAAAAAATTTTGAAAAAGTATTATTTCTATAGAAATTTCTGTCAAAATTTTATTTCTCTAGAAATTTTTGTCAAAATTTTATTTCCATAGAAAATGTTGTCAAAATTTCATTTCCATAGAAAATTTTGTCAAAATTTTATTTCTATAGAAAATTTTGTCAACATTTTATTTCTATAGAAAATTTTGTCAAAATTTAATTTCTGTAGGAAATTTTGTCAAAATTTTATTTCTATAGATTTTTTTTTTCAAAACTTCATTTCTATAGAAAATTTTTTCAAAATTTCATTTCTATAGAAAATTTTGTCAAAATTTTATTTCTATAGAAAATTTTGTCAAAATTTCATTTCTATAGAAAATTTTGTCAAAATTAAAGGCGCTGGTAAATTTAAAGGCGATAAAAAGCGACGATGTTGGCGTCAAAAAGCGACACCAGGAATACCGATTTTCTTCGATAGCAGAATATGTCGACGAACGGAATACCAATTAGTGGCGACTGATGAAAAGCGACAAAAAGCGACGGCGAGGGCGACTTCAGGAATAAGGGTGAATATTTCAACAAAACGCGAATCTTTGGTCAACTTTCCAAGAGGCCACTCACCAAAAATTTTACATTGCGGTCACGGTTGCTACTTGAGCCAAAAATTATCCAGCACATTTAGAGAAAATTTTATCAACAAACTACCAAACAAAAAACTTATTTTGCAAAATTTTATTTCTATAGAAAATTTTGTCAAAATTTTATTTCTATAGAAAATTTTATTTCTCTAGAAAATGTTGCCAACATTTTATTTCTATAGGTTTTTTTTTCGAAATTTTATATCTCTAGAAAATGTTATCAAAATTTTATTTCTACAGAAAAGTTTGTCAATATTTTATTTCTACAAAAAAATTTATTAAAATTTTATTTCTATAGATTATTTTGTCAAAACTTTATTTCTATAGAAAATTTTGTCAAAATTTTATTTCTATAAAAATTTTTTTCAAAATTTTATTTCTATAGAAAATATTGTCAAAATTCTATTGATATAGACAATTTTATTTTTCTAGACAATTTTGTCAAAATTTTATTTCTATAGAAAATTTTGTCAAAATTTTATTTCTCTAGAAAATTTTGTCAAAATTTTATTTTTATAGAAAATTTTAGAAAATTTTATTTATTTTGTGGGTGAATAAAATTTCTGCAAAATCACGCTCACGAAAAAATCAAGATTTAATTCATACTCGTACGTTAAGTGAAATTAATTTAGCTCTCAAACTAGATTCTATTTTTGAATTTTGTTACCTTTGCTGATTTCCGTTTGGAAAATGTCGTGAGTCTCGTGAATTTGTCGTGAATCACGTGAATTGTCGTAAATCGTGCGTGAGCGTGAATCTTTAAAAGTAGTTCGTGCGTGAGTACTGGTTTTCATTTCGTGAATGTGCGTGAGTGGGATTGGATACCACACGTATCGTGCGTGAATAAACGTTCTGCTTCGTGAATTTTATTTCCATAGAAAATTTTGTCAAAATTTTATTCCTATAGAAAATTTTATCCAAATTTTATTTCTACAGAAAATTTTAATAAAACTTTATTTCTATAGAAAATTTTGACAAAATTTGATTTCTATAGAAAATTTTTTAAAAGTTTTATTTCTATAGAAAATTTTGTCAAAATTTTATTTCTATAGAAAATTTTGTAAAAATTTTATTTCCATAGAAAATTTTGCTAAAATTTTATTCCTATAGAAAATTTTGTCAAAATTTTATTTCCATAGAAAATTTTGCTAAAATTTTATTCCTATAGAAAATTTTGTCAAAATTTTTTTTCTATAGAAAATATTGTCAAAATTTTATTTCTTTAGAAAATTTTATTTCTCTATAAAATTTTGCCAAAACTTTATTTTCTAGAAAATGTTGTCAAAATTTTATTTCTATAGAAAATTTTGTCAAAATTTTATTTCTATAGAAAATATTGTCAAAATTCTATTGATATAGAAAATTTTATTTCTCTAGAAAATTTTGTCAAAACTTTATTTTCTAAAAAATTTTGTCAAAATTTTATTTTTCTA
This sequence comes from Haematobia irritans, assembly GCF_050003625.1. Classification (NCBI taxonomy): domain Eukaryota; kingdom Metazoa; phylum Arthropoda; class Insecta; order Diptera; family Muscidae; genus Haematobia; species Haematobia irritans. The sequence continues at coordinate 165,453,481 of NC_134399.1, read as the reverse complement.
GAAAATTTTGTCGAAATTTTATTTCTATAGAAAATTTTATTTCTCTAGAAAATTATGTCAAAACTTTATTTCTATAGAAAATGTTGTCAATTTTGTTTGTTATTGTTGGCTTTTTTAATCATTGTTGTTGTTTTTGATTTCAGCTTAAAACCATGCATTGACTAAACTGCAAGTGTAGCTTAACCAACAGAGGAAAAGAATTTATTCTGATAATTGGTTGATAGTTTTGCTGCAAGTAGAGGATGCTGATGAGGAATGTGGTAATTCCGAAACGTGCGTCCATCCAACCATCTTGCAGTCTATAGGGCTTTGCCCAAATAAATTTGACAAACATTATTTTCCTCTGTTGGTTAAGTTACACTTGAAGTTTAGTCAATGCATAGTTTTAAGCTGAAATCAAAAACAACAACAAAATTTTTTTCTACAAAAAATTTTGCAAAAATGTTATTTCTAAGAAATTTCTGTCAAATTTTTATTTCTATAGAAATTTTTGTCAAAATTTTACTTCTATAGATAATTTTGTCAAAATTTTATTTCCATAGAAAATTTTTTCTATTTTTTTATTTCCATAGAAAATGTTGTCAATTTTTTTTCTATAGGAAATTTTGTCAATTTTTTCTATAGAAAATGTTGTAAAAATTTTGTCAAAATTTTATTTTTACAGAAAATTTTATTAACATTTTATTTCTATAAAATATATTGTCAACATTTTATTTTTATAGAAAATTTTGTCTAAATTTTATTTCTATAGAAAATTTTGTCAAAATTTTATTTCTATAGAAAATTTTGTCAAAATTTTATTTCTATAGAAAATTTGGCAAAATTTTTTTTCTATAGAAAATTTTGTCAAAATTTTATTTCTATAGAAAATTTTGTCAAAATTTTATTTCTATAGAAAATTTATTAAGTACCTCTTAGTTGGAGAGGAATATTTTACCAAATCTACCAAACATCTGGATTTCTAACCGGCAAAAAATCTACCATTTTTGGTCGAATTCTACCAACTATTGCAACCGTGATTACTGTGTGTCCTTCGGCTTTAATTCTTGCACCAGCTGTATTTTGAAAGGTTGAGGATGCTTGATAGTTAAACAAACTTGTTTAAACTAATGCTATGTTAAAAAGATAGTAGCTAAAAAATCACCATTTAAAGCCTTTATATATTTTTAGTAAAATTTGCATTTATACCGAAAAAACATTTCGCTTTTGTTTTTTCGTGTTTCGCACAGAGAATAGGAATTTCGAAGTTTGCTAAGATTGGTCTTCAGAGTGGTGCAGGGTGTAATTTAGTCGGCCCTGCCCTACTGAATCTATAAAAAAAAAATTAATTATCATATAAAATTATAATACAATTAATTTTTGTGATTGATTTGTGATTTCATGAAAAGAAAAATATTAATTTTTTAAAGGAGTATTTTTCGGTTTCGATTACTACGATTTAAATTAAAAATAGCTTTTTTCTATATAGGAAATCATTAACGTATAATAATAAAACTATTTTATATCACTTACAGAAAGATAGAGACGCCCGCGAAGCCCGTTTATTGGATTTTGAAATACGTCGACAACAAGAACGCGAGAAGAAAAAAGAAGAACAAAAAATCTTGCATCAACAGCATCAGCAGCAGCAACAAAGTGAGGATAGTCCTCCGACAACATCAAGCCAAGCTCAACAGCAGCAGCAGCAGCATCAGGAAGATCAACAAGACCAGGAAGAGCAAACACCGCAGCAGCAACAACAACAGCAGCAACAGCAGCAACTAATAAGTGGTAGCAGTAGCGCACCTACACCTATTATACCAACACCACCAGATCGTGGTCTACCACCAGCTTTTCGTAGTCGCTCCATAGAGCGGGATCATCTTTACGAACGCAAACGATTATCTTCAGCGGCCGATACACACGATTTAAAAGTAAGTTTTTCAAAAAATTTGGTTGAAACCAGTTCAGACTTAGATACAGCCCTCAAATAATGTAACCCATAGACTTAATAAATAAATATATTTTTTTCCGATTTGGAAAAAAATGGTCAAAATACTCACATTTTACTTATAAAATCGCCAACATTTTCCTTGTAAAATCTCCACGTCCAAGTCGAAAACTTTTGAAAATGACTCCTATACTTCTAATACATATCTACCGACCGATAAAGCATAAATGCACTTTGGAAAAGTAGCCTAAAAAAATTTGAATAACAAATTATTTCAAACACTCAATCTTTTTTCAAACTAAAAACACAAAGTCAGTTAAGAAAGTTATTAAGAATAGTTATATTTTTAATTAAAAAATTTATTGGGTTTTTCAATCAACATCAATTAAATTTTTAATTGAATCAATTAAAAAATTGATTGAAATTTGCTCATGAAATGAATTAATTTTTTAAACAAGTATTTTTTATGTCCAATTAAATCTGTGTTTGACTCTATCATTTTTGTGACTGAAGACATTTCAATTAAAAAATTCATTGAATCAATTAATTTCGTGATTGAATCAGAAAAAAATTTTAGTGTGTTGATTTAAATATTTCCCATATTTTTTGCTAACATTGTGTTTTACCCCAGGACATAAGCCGATTTGAGCCTAACAAATTTTATCCAAATCGCTTCTAATTTAAATATATTATAAATATATGTACATGGACTTCTACAAATTTAAAGGATTTGGGATGATATCGAAAATGTAGATTTATAAAGTGGTGCAGGGTATGTTAAAGTCGGGCCCGCCCGACTTGTTTCTATTTGTTTTGATATGTTCCCCATATCAATTTTTTAAAGACAATACCAACTAGCACACAGAAAAAATATTTTTTTGTCCTCAGTCATGAAATTAAGTGATCCAATTAATTATACACTCCACGATAGGATGGGGGTATATTAACTTTGTCATTCCGTTTGTAACACATCGAAATATTGCTCTAAGACCCCATAAAGTATATATATTCTGGGTCATGGTGAGATTCTGAGTCGATCTGGGCATGTCCGTCCGTCTGTTGAAATCACGCTAACTTCCGAACGCAACAAGCTATCGACTTGAAACTTGGCACAAGTGGTTTTTATTGATGTAGGTCGAAGGTATTGCAAATGGGCCATATCGGTCCACTTTTACGTATAGCCCCCATATAAACGGACCCCCAAATTTGGCTTCCAGACCCTCAAAGAGAAGCAAATTTCATCCGATCCGGCTGAAATTTGGTACATGGTGTTAGTATATGGTCTCTAATAACCACGCAAAAATTGGTCCACATCGGTCCATAATTATATATAGCCCCCATATAAACAGATCCCCAGATTTGGCTTGCGGAGCCTCTAAGAGAAGAAAATTTCATCCGATCCGGCTGAAATTTGGTACATGGTGTTAGTATATGGTATTTAACAACCATGCAAAAATTGGTCCAAATCGATCCATAATTATATATAGCCCCCATAAAAACCGATCACCAGATTTGACCTCCGAAGCCTCTTGGAAGACCAAAATTCATCTGATTCAGTTGATATTTGGTACGTGATGTTAGTATATGGTATCCCACAACCATGCATGAATTGGTTCATTTCAGTCCATAATTATATATAGCCTCCATATAAACCGATCCCCAGATTTGACCTCTGGTGCCTTTTGGAAAAGCAAAATTCATCTGATCTGAATGAAATTTGGTACGTAATTTTACTATATGATATTTAACAACCATTCCAAAAGTGGTCATATCAGTCCATAATCATATATAGCCCCGATATAAACCGATCCCGAGATTTGGTTTTACATCCTCTTGGAGGAGCAAATTTCATCCGAGTCAGTTGAAATTTGGTACATTGTGCTAGTATATGGCCATTAGTAACCATGCCTAACTAGATCTATATCGGTCCATAGTTATATATAGCCCTCAGATAAATCGATCCCCACTCACACAAAAATTGGTCCATATAAAGTTCACAATTGTATATAGCCCCCATATAAGCGACCCCCATATTTCAATTCTGTGTCCCTACGTACCATGCAAAAGTCCATATAGATTCGTAATTATTTGATTATAAGTCCCCGGTCTAACAAAGAAAAACACTTTGTTTTGTCAAAATTCGTTTTTATCATTCAACATACTTCCCTTCAAGAGCGATACAACGATTAAATGGTGATACGGTCAAAATATGGTCAAGGGAAAACGCGTGTAAATCGGTGAAATCGTTTATTTAAAAAAATCAAATTAAATTTCTTTTTCAAATACAATTAGTATAAAATTCAGGAAAAATATTCAGTTAGGCTTTCGCTTTTCCAAATCCGAATTGCCGGGCCTCACGCTTGACACCTGCCATCAGATTTTGTACAGCCACCTTGTCCACCTTCTTCGCAGCAGAAAGCCAGTTTGCCTTGAACTGTTGCTCGTCCTTAGCAGTTTTTTTGGTCTTCTTTAGGTTCCGCTTGACACTAGCCCAGTACTTCTCAATTGGGCGGAGCTCTGGCGTGTTGGGAGGGTTCTTGTCCTTGGGAACCACCTGCACGTTGTTGGCGGCGTACCACTCCATGGCCTTTTTACCGTAATGGCAAGATGCCAAATCCGGCCAAAACAGTACGGAACAACCGTGTTTCTTCAGGAAAGGCAGCAGACGTTTATTCAAACACTCTTTCACGCAAATTTCTTGGTTGACAGTCCCGGAAGCTATGAAAATGCTGCTTTTCAAGCCAAAGGTACAGATGGCTTGCCAAACCATATATTTCTTTGCGAACTTTGACAGTTTTATGTGCTTGAAAATATCTGCTACCTTTCCCCTTCCTTTTGCCGTATAAAACTCCTGTCCCGGAAGCTGCTTGTAGTCGGCTTTGACGTAGGTTTCGTCGTCCATTACCACGCAGTCAAACTTCGTCAGCATCGTCGTGTACAGCCTCCGGGATCGCGCTTTGCTCGTCGTATTTTGTTTATCATCGCGATTTGGAGTCACTACCTTCTTGTAAGTCGATAGTCCGGCTCGTTTTTTTGGCTCGATGCACGGTTGTAGACGATACACCCAGCTTATTTGCGGCATCTCGGAGAGAGAGGTTAGGGTTTCGCTTGAAACTACCGGCAACTCTCTTTGTCGTTTCAGCGGCTTCCGGTTTTCGATTTCCCCCCGATCCTGACTTCCTGGCTGTCGACAAACGTTCCCCAAACACTTTAATTACATTTGTAACGGTTGATTTGGCAACTTTTAGCGATTTTGCCAGCTTTGCGTGCGAGTAGCTCGGATTTTCACGATGCGCGAGCAAAATTTTGATACGCTGCTCTTCTTGCTTGGACGGCATTTTGACAACTGAAGAGTGAATTCCAAAATCAAAATAGGAGCACCATTCTACACACACACCTTCAAAATGAGGGGTGTTCAGGTTTTTTAAATGCAAAATTGAAAGAAATACGTCAAGTTTATATTGACCAAATTTTGACCGTATCACCCTTTATAACGACCTTCCAATTTTTTGATACCATTTTGGTAGTACTCCTTCGGTTTTGCCTCAAAATAGGCCTCAGTTTCGGCGATCACCTATTCATTGCAGCCAAATTTTTTCCCTGCGAGCATCCTTTTGAAGTTTGAGAACAAGAAAAAGTCGCTGAGGGCCAGATCTGGTGAATACGATGGGTGGGGAAGCAATTCGAAGCCCAATTCATGAATTTTTGCCATCGTTCTCAATGACTTGTGGCACGGTGCGTTGTCTTGGTGGAACAACACTTTTTTCTTCTTCATATGGGGACGTTTTGCCGCAATTTCGACCTTCAAACGCTCCAATAACGCCATATAATAGTCACTGTTGATGGTTTTTCCTTTCTCAAGATAATCGATAAAAATTATTCCATGCGCATCCCAAAAAACAGAGGCCATTACTTTGCCAGCGGACTTTTGAGTCTTTCCACGCTTCCACTCAGCCGACTGTCGATTGGACTCAGGAGTGTAGTGATGGAGCCATGTTTCATCCATTGTCACATATCGACGGAAAAACTCGGGTGTATTACGAGTTAACAGCTGCAAGCACCGCTCAGAATCATCAACACGTTCTTGTTTTTGGTCAAACGTGAGCTCGCGCGGCACCTATTTTGCACAGAGCTTTCGCATATCCAAATATTGATGAATGATATGACCAACACGTTCCTTTGATATCTCTAAGGCCTCTGCTATCTCGATCAACTTCATTTTACGGTCATTCAAAATCATTTTGTGGATTTTTTTGATGTTTTCGTCGGTAACCGCATCTTTCGGGCGTTCACTGCGTTCACCGTCCTCCGTGCTCATTTCACCACGCTTGAATTTTGCATACTAATCAATTATTGTTGATTTCCCTGGGACAGAGTCCGGAAACTCATTATCAAGCCAAGTTGTTGCTTCCACCGTATTTTTTCCCTTCAGAAAACAGTATTTTATCAAAACACAAAATTCCTTTTTTCCATTTTTTTTACAAAAGTTGCTTCACAAAAGACGCTCTATCTCACAAACTAATTGACTTACAGAGGTCAAATTTTGACACGAATCATTTGAAGGTTGGTACTATATAAAAATAATATGCATTTAATACTAGCGATGCTATTTATGTGTCAGACCGGGGACTTATCAACCAGCCTGTTATGGACTAACTCACAATTTAGAAAACGATTTAAGATAGCACAACCCAAGTAATTCGATTGTGGATGACAGTCTTTCGTAGAAGTTTCTACGCAATCCATGGTGGAGGATACATAAGATTCGGCCTGGCCGAACTTACGGCCATATATACTTGTTTTTAATTTAAATTTCTTTAATCACAATAACAATAACATCAATAACTAATATTTATTTAAAATTTAATTGATCCAAGTAAAAAGTTAATTGATATTGTACAATACGATTAATTTTTGTTTTAATTAAAAACTTAGTTATACCAATTAGCAACAATTAACAGCAATACCACTTGTTCAAAACCAATATATCCGAGCCATCTACACAGAAAATAATTTTACGAAAATTTTTCCAATTAAAGTCTTAATTGAGTTTTAGAAAATGTTCAAAAAATATGCAATTAAATATTTAATTGAATCAACAAATTTTTATAATTGAAACAAAAATCAATCACAAAAATTAATAATATCAATTAATTTTCTAATTGGATCAATTAATTTTTAATTGACTTCCGATTAATTTTTTAATTGTCTTTCGATTAATTTTTTAATTTATACTATCATTTCTGCGATTGAAGACATTTCAATTAAAAAATTAATTGGATCAATTAATTTCGTGATAGAATAAGAAAAAAAAAAATGGTTTTTGTGTGTGTATCTAGACAACAACAAAAAATCCTCATCATATTACGATCCATAAGAAACCAGCAGCCTCCCACTTGTGAAAACTGTAATTGCCCATTCAACTTACACCATCTATTATCCTGCTTCAACATCCATTAGAACAAAATCACTTACAGCATCCATTCAGGAAATCTCACAGAAATCCCATTTACCAGCTACCATTCTAAGAAAAATATAATGTTTTAAAATATTCCTTATTCCAATAAACAAATTATTAGATATTGTATACGAAGGTCCTGGCCACCAGTCTTAATGTTTTTATATATTGTTTCTAAATCAATTTTTACAAAATAAATAAATAAATAAAACAAATAATTTTTAAAAATGTTAATTGCATCAAGTATATACGGCCGTAAGTTCGGCCAGGCCGAACCTTATGTACCCTACACCATGGATTGTGTAGAAACTTCTACTGAAGCCGATGGCAAGGTATCTTAAAACTTCCTAACACCGTAATATATACCACATAGTCCATACGTGGTATATATTAAACTAAAAAGGCCGATTAAATACGTATACAATTAAGTTTAAAGTTTCTATAGAAATAAAATTTTGACAAAATAAAATTTTGACAACATTTTCTATAGAAGTAACATTTTGACAAAATTTTCTATAGAAATAAAATTTGGAAAAAATTTTTATAGAAAAAAAATTTTGACAAAATTTTCTATAGAAATAAAATTTTGACAAAATTTTGTATAGAAATAAAATTTTGTCAAAATTTTCTATAGAAATAAAATTTTAGAGAAATTTACTATAGAAATACAATTTTGACAAAATTTTCTAAAGAAATAACATTTTGACAATGTTTTAAATAAAAATAAAATTTTGGTAGATTATTTTTGGCTCGAGTGGCAACCATGATTATGAACCGATATGGACCAATTTTTGTGTGATTGGGGATCGGTTATATATAACTATAGATCGATATGGACCAATTTTGGCATGGTTATTAGCGGCCTTATACTAACACCACGTTGCAAATTTCAACCGGATCGGATGAATTTTGCTCCTCTAAGAGGCTCCGGAGATCAAATCTGGGGAGCGGTTTATATGGGGGCTATATATAATTATGGACCGATATGGACCAATCCTTGCATGGTTGTAAGAGACCATATGCTAACACCACGTACCAAATTTCAACCGGATCGGATGAATTTTGTTCCTCTAAGAGGCTCCGGAGGTCAAATCTGGGGATCGGTTTATATGGGGGCTATATATAATTATGGACCCATGTGGACCAATTTTTGCGTGGTTGTTAAAGACCATATACAAACACCATGTACCAAATTTCACCCGGATCGGATCGCAAGCCAAATTTGGGGGTTCGTTTATATGAAGGCTATACGTAAAAGTGGACCGATATGGACTAATTTTTGCATGGTTGTTAGAGACCATTTACTAACACCATGTACCAAATTTCAGCCTGATCGGATGAAATTTGCTTCTCTTAGAGCAATCGCAAGCCAAATTTGGGGGTCCGTTTATATGGGGGCTATACGTAAAAGTGGACCGATATGGCCCATTTGCAATACCATCCAACCTACATCAATAACAGCTACTTGTACCAAGTTTCAAGTCGATAGCTTGTTTCGTTTGGAAGTTAGCGTGATTTCAACAGACGGACGGACGGACTCAGATCGACTCAGAATTTCACCACGACCCAGAATATATATACTTTATGGGGTCTTAGAGCAATATTTCGATGTGTTACAAACGGAATGACAAAGTTAATATACCCCCATCCCATAGTGGAGGGTATAAAAATGTTGATGATATTTTTTCTGTAAAAATTTCATTGATCCCAAAACCCATTATATACCAACTCTAATGTACTCTCCAATAAACTTAAATAGGATGAAAGTTATTTGCTTAAAATTTTATGATATTTCATACGGGTATCCTGCTACCAGGGCTTTTGCGACATTTTCCGTTTAGTTTAATTTGGGGCATATGCTTGTGTATAGCTAAGAAATATAATGACTACGATGTCCATAGAGTTTTTTTTAGATTCTTTGTTTTTAAGTCATTTTTAGGTTTTCCTGTATTTTATTGAAATGCTTCATTTTCTATAAACTTAACTTATTCTCTTCATACTAATAACAATATTACTTTTCAATTGAAATATCTTCCATAGAAACCGCTAAGTACGACACCATCGCCACAGGCTATAACTGGACCACCACCGCCACCGACACCATCAGCAGCGGTGGTGGCGGGCCCACCGGCAACAGCTGCAGCTGCTACAGCTGCTATAATACCCATCCTACCATTAGGGGTTGCCACATTACGTGATGACTCCACCGAATCCGAGGAACAATCCATGACATGTACTCATGCCCATGCCGAGTCATGTCATCGCATTATGTGAGTATTTCAAAAAAAAAATATTTTGTTTTATAATTTTAAATTCAACAAAAAGACAATCTGATTATCTAAAAGTGTTCCAAATATTAGACGAAACAAATGCCAATAAGAAGCTTATGTAATATAGAATATTTTTGCTATGGAAAAAATTCCATATATACGAAATAATAGGTCATGGTCTTCACTTTTCTTTTTTTTCTAATTCCTTGATACTCTGTATGGGAAATTTTACTATTTAAAATTATGATTAATTTCCCAAGTGGTCTTTGGAGGAAGGAAGGTCTTGGCATATACTAAATTTATTTGTGGATGGGGCAATGTACAAGTCTGATAGCATTCGCCTCAATGTCTTTATTACTTTAGCCTAGTGCATGGAAAAAAGGAAATATAAAAAAAAAAAAAAAAAATTATCCACTGGCAAAACATGCAACTGCATAAAAAGCTCAAGTAGCTGCTGCCACTACAAGAACATTACAACTACTATCACACACCATAAACACCAACATCTGCATTGTGAACAAGGCATATAACACTTTTGCTCTACTAACCACCACATCAACCACGCATCCTTTTCCCCCATCATCAGCAACATAAAATTCTTCCGGCAAAGAGTACTTGTTCCAGTGTAGCTACTAGCAGTTCTTGTTTTGTTCCTTTACATTGAAAATATATGCTTAAAGTTTATTTATTTATTTTTTTTTTGTAAAAGACTACATAAAGATATAAAATGTTTGCTTTTTGCAGAAGGCAAAAAGAACAATTTTAAAATTTGTATCGGCGGCATGAAAAATTTTCCCATTTACTGGATCCAAAGATTGGCCTTCTCTTAAGTATTTTGATATTGATTCCTAGTGAAACACTTATCTAACTTTAAATCTAGAATCAATAAAATTAAAATTACGATGGAGATCTCAATTATCGAATTTTTATTCTCTATTGCAATATATAAAAATTGTTACCTTAGGGACATTTTGCTTTACTTCAAAGAATACGAATTTAACGTGATTTCAAGAGACGGACAGACACCGACATATTGGCTCAGAATTTCACCGCAACTTTAAATATAAATAGCTTATGCGGTGTGAGACCAATATTTGGATACGTCGAAAACGAACAGACAACTTTCAACGACTTTTTCAAAATTTGGAAACTCGAATTCTCGTTTTTTTTTTTTTCAAAGTTTGAAAATTCGAATTTTTGGTTGTTTTTCAGAATTAAAAAAAAAAGTCGACTTTCCAAAAAAAAATCGGTGTTTTGAAGTTTTTGTAAATTTGGAAACTTCCGATTTTGTTCGGTGTTTTGAACTTTTTATAAATTTGGAAACTTTCGAGTAAAAAAACCAATTTTTCAAAAATTTGGAAATTCGAGTTTTCGATATTTTTCATAATTTTAAAAAGGTGTCTTTTTTTAAAAATACATTTTTCGGTGTTTTGAACTTTTTATAATTTAAGCAAGTATATACGGCCGTAAGTTCGGCCAGGCCGAATCTTATGTACCCTCCACAATGGATTGTGTAGAAACTTCTACTGAAGACGGTCATCCACAATTAAATTACTTGGGTTGCGGCCGATGGCAAGGCATCTTAAAACTTCTTAACATCATCTTCTAAATTGTAAGGTATTCCATGTGAGATACATAGTAGACAAAAGAAACGTCGATTAAATACTTATATATTCGTTTCTTGACCGGTATATATATATGGAAGAAATAATTACGAACCGATATGGACTTTTGTGCAGTAATTATAGAGCCAAAATTGAAATATGGGGGTCGCTTTATATGAGGGCTATATACAATTATGAACAAGACTCTACCAAAAATTGCAGATTTTTTACTGTTTGGTAGATTGGTAGAATTCTTAATAATTTGGAAGATCTTGTAAAATATTCCTCTCCAACTATGAAATGCATCACAAATTTTCTAAAGAAATAAAATTTTTAAATAAAAGAAGAAATAAGAAAAAACAAGTATATACAGCACTAAGTTCGGCCGGGCCGAATCTTAAATACCCACCACCATGAACCAAATATTAGGGTTTCCTTTGAAATTTCAGGAGGGTTTGAGGACTTGAGGACACTTCCCGAAGATAAATTTAAAGATTTCACCTATGGGGACTATATCAAATTCTGGATTTATAAGAACCATTTTTGTTTGAGTTTTAGAGGAATCATTAACATCTCTAGGTTAGGTTATGTGGCAGCTCGATGTATCAGGCTCACTTAGACTATTCAGTCCATTGTGATACCACAGTGGTGAACTTCTCTCTTATCACTGAGAGCTGCCCGATTCCATGTTAAGCTCAATGACAAGGGACCTCCTTTTTATAGCCGAGTCCAAACGGCGTTCCACATTCCAGTGAAACCACTTAGAGAAGCTTTGAAACCCTCAGAAATGTCACCAGCATTACTGAGGTGGGATAATCAACCGCCGAAAAACTTTTTGATGTTCGGTCGTAGCAGGAATCGAACCCACGACCTTGTGTATGCAAGGCGGGCATGCTAACCATTGCACCACGGTGGCTCCCTCTTTTAAGTGTGCAAGAAAATTATAAAAAACGTCTTGATTTGAAATCTTAAATCTGTAGAAGTAAAATCTGGAAATTTTACATTGAGTTTCAAGCAATTTTCATGATCAGTGCGCCTTCTACACCCTCAAAAAGTGAAGTCGGTCGGTTACCAAATGGACCGATAAAAACTTAATCCGATACACGTTTTTGTGAGCCTAAAACACTAAAACACAATTTCAGACAACTCGGATAAAAACTACGGTTTCTAGAAACCCAAGGAGTTAAACCGGGAGATCGTTCTTGTGGGGGCTATACTAAAAAATGGCCGATACTCACCGTTTTCGGCACACCTCTTTACGAACCGAAAATACCTCTAGATTTCCAATTTCAGGCAAATAGGATAAACACTTCGGATTCTAGAAGCCCAAGAACTAAAATCGGGAAATCGGTCTATATGGGGGCTATACCAAAATATGGACCGATGCACACCATTTTCGGCACACCTCTTTATGGTCCTAAAATACCTCTAGATTTCCAATTTTAGACAAATTGGATAAAAACTACGGTTTCTATAAGCCCAAGACCCCAAATCGGGAGGTCGTTTTATATGGGGACCATACCAAACCATGGACCGATACTCACAGTTTTTGGCACACGTATTTGTGGTCCTACAATACCCCTTGATTTCCAATTTCAGGTAAATTGAATAAAAACAGCGGTTTCTATAAGCCCAAGAAGTAAAATCGGGAGATCGGTCTATATGGGGGCTATACCAAAATATGGACCGATTCTCAACATTTTTGGCACACCTCTTTATGGTTATAAAATACCTCTAGATTTCAAATTTCAGGCAAATTGGATAAAAACTACGATTTCTATATGCCCAAGACCCCAAATCGGGAGGTCGGTTTATATGGGGACTATATCAAAACCTGGACCGATATAGCCCATCGTCAAACTTGACCTGCCTGCAGACAAAAGACGAGTTTGTGCAAAATTTCAGTACGATTGCTTCATTATTGAAGACTGTAGCGTGATTACAACAGACAGACAGACAAACAGACGGACAGACGGACATCGTTATATCGTCTTAGAATTTCTCTCTGATCAATAATATATATAGTTTATATAGTCGGAAATCGATATTTCGATGTGTTGCAAACGGAATGACAAACTTATTATACCCCCGTCACCATTCTATGGCGGTGGGTATAAAAAGAAATACAATTTTGATAATATTTCCTATAGAAATAAATTTTTGGCAAAATTTTCTATAGCAATGATATTTTGACAAAATTTCCTAAAGACATAAAATGTTGACAAAATTTTCTATAGAAATATAACATTTTTACAAAATTTTTTATGGCAATAACATTTTGGTAGATTATTTTTGGCTCGAGTGGCATTCGTGATTTTTGTGTGATTGGGGATCGGTTTATATGGGTGCTATATATAATATAGATCGAAAAGGACCAATTTTGGCATGGTTGTTATCGGCCATACACTAGACAAATGTACTAAATTTCAACCTGATCGGATGAATTTTGCTCCTCCAAGAGGCTCCGGAGGTCAAATGTGCAGATCGATTTATATAAGCGCGATATATAATTATGGACCGATATGGACCAATTCTGGTATGGTTTTAGAGACCATATACTAACACCACATGCCAAATTTCAACAGAATCGGATGAAATTTGCTTCTCTTAGAGGCTCCGCAAGCCAAATCTGGGGGTCCGTTTATATGGGGGCTATATATAATTATGGACCGATGTGAACCAATTTTTGCTCGGTTGTTCGAGACCATATGCCAACATTACGTTCCAAATTTCAGCCGGATCGGACGAAATTTGCTTCTCTTAGAGGCGCCGCAAGCCAAATCTTGGGATCGGTTTATATAAGCGCTATATATAATTATGTACCGATATGGTCCAATTCTGGTATGGTTGTTAGAGACCATATACTAACACCACATGCCAAATTTCAACAGAATCGGATGAAATTTGCTTCTCTTAGAGGCTCCGCAAGCCAAATCTGGGGATCGGCTTATATGGGGGCTATATATAATTATGGACCGATATGGATGGTTGTTGGAGAGAGACCGATATGCATGGTTGTTAGAGACCATATACCATATAACAGCACGTACCAAATTTCAACGGGATCGGATGAATTTTGCTCTTCTAAGAGGCTCCGGAGGTCAAGTCTGGGGATCGGTTTATATGGGGTCTATATATAATTATTGGCCGATATGTACCAATTTTTGCATGGTTGTTAGAGACTTTATACTTACACCATATACTAAATTTTAGCCGGATCGGATGAAATATGCTGCTCTTATAGACTCCGCAAGCCAAATCTGGGGGTCCGTTTATATGGGGGCTATACGTAAAAGTGATCCGATGTGGCCCATTTGCAATACCGTCCGACCTACGTCAATAACAACTACTTGTGCCAAGTTTCAAGTCGATAGCGTTTTTGTTTGGAAGATAGCGTGATTTCAACAGACGGACGGATGGACGGACGGACATGCTTGATCGACTCAGAATTCCACCACGACCCACGAAAAAAATGGTGTTTTGAATTTTTTATAATTTTGGAAACTTCCGATTTTTTTCGGTGTTTGTAACATTTTATAAATTTGGAAACCTTCGATTTTTTCGGCGTTTTAACCTTTTATAAATTTTGGGAATGAAACAAATTCCTTAATAAAACGAAATTTTTCGTTATTATGATAAATTTTCTGTTAATCAATGTAAAGTCTCGTTTTATTAACGAATATTTTCATTGTAGTAATGAAAATGGTTTGTTATATCAGTGAAAAATTTGCATTGGCTCTATTTTAATGAAATTTTCTTTATATGTAGTTTCCTTTGAAAACTCTTCGTCTTAGCGGGTTACTTGATAATATACAGAATTTCAAGAGGGTCTAATGACCTCTATTCTCCCAAGCAGATCAGTTCAACCCGAACGCTTTCCGAAGAAAAATTTGAAGATTCCACCTATGAAGACTAGATCAAACTCTAGATTTATAAGAACCAATTTTGTTTCAGTGTACAAGAAACTGATGAAATAACGCCTTGATTTGTATTCTAAAATTTGTAGATTTTTACCGTCATTATTTAAATGCCCAGCAAAAAAAAAATGGAAGTGCTTCTAAAGGCTCAACTTTAAAAGCACTTCCAAAAATGTTCTCCCAAAGAAGTTCTTTATTTTAACTACTCAGGAAGTTATTTTAATTAATTTTTTTTAACTCGTTGTTTCAAATAGGTTAAAAACCGAGTAAGAATTAATAAAATGGTACAAATTATTAAAATTTTTCCCAAAAAAAGGCTAAATCCATTTTAGAAAAAATGCCAATTTTTGAAAATATTTGATGTCAAACGTTTCAGACAAGCAGTTTTTTTTCAAAATCATAAAAAAATTATAAAAATTATTTATTTGGCAAATTATTGCAAAATTTTTTAATTTATATCTAAAACACTGAATTCGGATCACACCTTAAGAAGTGCTGCAAATTAAGTGAAACGGCATTTGAAATGGTGGACATCCGCCCTATGACAAGCCCGTGTTAAATTCATCGCTTCTGGGCCAAATTTTGCGCTACTTCCGGATCCAAAAAAACATTTCACTACTTTTTTGGCGACGCTTTTTTTTGCTGGGTGAGTACGACAAGTAAAATCTGGAAGTATCTACGGTTTCTAGAAGTCCAAGGAGTCAAATCGAGATATCGGTCCATATGGGGATATACCAAATCATGGGCTGATACTCACCATCAGAGAACGGCTGCGATCTACCGCAACCGACCAGTGTATTTAGTAAACACCAACATTTGCAATCTTAAAACACCAATTGGTAAAAAAAAATCCACCACCAATATCCAATGCAACCGACGACTGTCGGTGTTTGTTAGTATGAGTGTTGGTCTCTCGAAAACACCGTAGTAAAGCAATCACACAAATTGGTTACCTATATCTCAGCAGTTTGGTATTCTCTTATTTATTACTCTCTCAATTCTCTTGAGCTAATGCCAACTGCTAGTAATTGTTGTTGTTGAGTGCAATCACACTTAAGTACCAACCTCGTTTTTTGTTTACCGAGCGTTGTTACGATGTCGATTGGTTTATGATTGCAGACACTGCATACGAACATTGTTATATATTATTGGTGTTTTTATTCTCGCATTTGTATCAATGTAAAAGATCGCATGGTAATTGGTGTCTTACTCACTGCCACCGACATTTTGTGGGTAAGATTGCAATACGAAAAAAAGCCACCGGTTGTAGTTCTCTGTTCACCGTTATCGGCTCACCTTTTGATGGTCTTAAAATACCTCTAGATTTCCAATTTGGAGCAAATTGAATAAAAACTAAGGTTTCTAGAAGACCAAGAAGTAAATTTAAAATTGATGTCAAAGATGTCGATTAGAAGTTTGTAACCTTTTGCCATACTTTCACCTATAAATATTTGTTTAAACATCCCTATTTTCTTCGTATCTAAAGTTCCTCTTTTACCCAAATCCCTAACAACTCTTATGAAACCGGAAGCCAGTAAATGTCACAATATCTCAAAAACTTTTTTCACTAAATAACCACAAATCTTCTTGTTGCTATTTAATTAGATCAAGTCACTTTAACCACTCTTCTGAACAAAAGCAAATTAAATTAAACCAACGGACCAACAATCTAACCCCGGAATACATCACCATCGTAAAACCAATGATGATGATTGACATTTACAAAACAATATTGTTGGAGAAACAAAGGCACTTAAAACCCTTTCTAGTATCTCCTTCGCACATTCCATTTTTCACATGACCAAGACAGCAATAATGATGCATACAATGCTGACAATGATCCCCCCATGGTCTTCATGAACTAGGAAAAGAAGAAAGAATCAAGTGCCATGTGAAAATTGTTTCAATATTTAAAGATATTTGCATTTGCTTCGATGCAATACCATACCGTTCTAATTAGAGTATCAGAGTATATTTTGCATCAAATCACATTGAAATGAGATTATAATGGCTTTGATGTTGTGCTGCTAATATGCACAATGTTATGCCAGAGATGACGGCAATAATGACAAAATCAATGATGATGACATTGCCAATGATAATGCTAAGGGGTTTCTATGGACGTTGAAACTCACAATGATTAGATGATGCATGATAATGCATTTTTAAATAGCCAAGATATGTGTTCGGAAATAAATAAATTTTATTACCTTTATGCGTAGCATAAACCATAATCATCATCATAATCATCATCATAAGTTTTGAAACTACGTCACAATTGCCATTCGAATGCCTACAGCATCAACGCAACCGGAATCCAACATACACCAGTTGTGCTCTTCAACTTCGCTAAGTGACCCCACAGTAGCAACAGCATAATTACCATTCTCCTTTCTCCATCATCACCCATATAGTATGCCCTCTACTATAGCTCTATTTTTCAGGTCACTTTTTATCCTCCATATTCGTAAAAATATTTTATCAACAATTCTTTCTTTTCAATACATTTCCTGTTTTGTCTTTTATCCTTGTGTTAGGCTCTTCTTGTTCACTTTTTCATTTTCGTTTTTTTTTTCTGTCGGTTTTTAGTCTCTTTATTGCCCTTTAATCAACCATAAGAAGAAGAAGAAGCTGAATTTGAAAAGCCTACAAAAAAAAAATATCTTTAAAAAATAAACAATTGCATTACGCAAACTCCATAAAGGATGTTAGTAACAGATGTAATAAAACCCAAAAGCATTACCCCACTACATTGACTATTGTCGGAGGCAAGAATTTCCGGTTAGTGAATACTTTTACAATGCTGAAGCATGGAAGTCATATAGTCTAGTCTATTTGAGTAAAGCTTTTTTTTTTTTAATTTAAAGAGAAAATAGAAGAGAACGAAAAGTTATTACAGAGAGTAAGAGAATTTGAACAAGAGATTTTTCGTAAAAAGAAAGAGTGATTACTAAGCAATTGTAAGAGATATTTCTCTATGTGAAAGAAAGAGAGACATCTTACGAAAAAAATTCAAAAGAGAAATTCCGGTTTCGAATTGTGATCTATACATATATCAACTAAAAATAATGTTTTTCTTCCGATCGATTTTTGGCAACTGGAATTTCACCAACTATAGTGAATTATCTGAATTTACAAAGAATAATGAAAACAAGTATAGGTTAGGTTAGGTTATGTGGCAGCCCGATGTATCAAGCTCACTTAGACTATTCAGTCCATTGTGATACCACAGTGGTGAACTTCTCTCTTATCACTGAGTGATGCCCGATTCCATGTTAAGCTCAATGACAAGGGACCTCCTTTTTATAGCCGAGTCCGAACGGCGTTCCACATTCCAGTGAAACCACTTAGAGAAGCTTTGAGACCCTCAGAAATGTCACCAGCATTACTGAGGTGGGATAATCCACAGCTGAAAAACTTTTTAGTGTTCGGTCGTAGCAGGAATCGAACCCACGACCTTGTGTATGCAAGGCGGGCATGCTAACCATTGCACCACGGTGGCAAACAAGTATATACAGCACTAAGTTCGGCCGGGCCGAATCTTAAATACCCACCACAATGAATCAAATATTATAGATTCCTTTCAAATTTCAGGGTGGTTTGATGACAGATATTCTCATAAGCAGAGCAGGTCAACCAGTACACTTCCCATAGATAAATTTAAAGAATTTACCTATGAAGACTACATCAGATTCTGGATTTATAAGAACCATTTTTGTTTGAGTTTGAGAGGAATCTAACATCTCTTATAAGTGTACAAAAAAATCATCACTCCCCCATCACTCCATTATTTAAATGATTACGAGACATAAAATCTGGAAATTTTACATTCAGTTTCAAACAATTTTCATGATCGGTGCGCCTTCTAGACGCTCAAGAGGCCTACATGGAGGCCTTATCCGATACACGTTTTTGCGAGTCTAAAATACCAGTATATTTATAATTTCAGGCAAATCGGATAGAAATTATGGTTTCTAGAAACCCAATGAGTTCAATCGGGAATCGGTTTTATGGGGGCTATATTAAAATATGGACCGCTACTCACCGTTTCCAGCACCCCTCTTTATGGTCCTGAATCAATTATAGATTTCATGCAAAGTGGATAAAAACTACGGTTTCTATTAGTCTAAGAAGTAAAATCGGGAGATCGGTCTATATGGGAATATACAAAACATGATTTCCAATTTCAGGTATATTGGATAAAAACTACGGTTTCTATAATTCCAAGATGTAAACTCATGAGACCGGTCAATATGGGGGCTATACCAAAACATGAACCGATACTCACCATTTTTGGCACACCTCTTTATGGTCCTACAATACCTCTAGATTTCCAATTTCAGGCAAATTAGATAAAAACTACGGTTTCTATTAGTCCAAGAAGTAAAATCGGGAGATCAGTCTATATGGGGGTTATACCAAAACATGAACCGATACTCACCATTTTTGGCACACTTCTTTATGGTCCTACAATACCTCTAGATTTCCAATTACAGGCAAATTGGATAAAAACTACGGTTTCTATAAGCCCAAGAAATAAAATCGGGAGATCGGTCTATATGGGGGCTAACATGGACCGATACTCACCATTTTTAACACATCTCTTTATTTTCCTAGAATACCTTTAAATTTCCAATTTCAGGCCAATTGAATAAAAATTACGGTTTCGATAAACCCAAGACCCCAAATCGGGAGGTCGGTTTATACGGGGACTATATCAAAACCTGGACCGATATAGCCCATCTTCGAACTGCAGACAAAAGACGAGTTTGTGCAAAATTTCAACACGATTGCTTCATTACTGAAGACTGTAGCGTGATTACAACAGACAGACGGACAGACGTACATGCTTATATCGTACCCCCTTCACCATTCTATGGTGATGGGTATAAAAAAATATAATAGGTTAGATATAATGGCATACCGATATTTCAGACTCGCTTATACTATTCAGTCCATTGTCATACCACGGTGGTTAACTTCTTTCTTATCACTGGCTGTTATTCGATTTTATGTTTTTCTCAATCACAAGGAACCTCCTTTTTATAGCCGATGCCTAACGGCGTTCCACATTGCGATGAAACCACATAGAGAAGCTTACTTGAAGCTTGAAATACTCAGA
Source organism: Haematobia irritans (assembly GCF_050003625.1). Taxonomy (NCBI): domain Eukaryota; kingdom Metazoa; phylum Arthropoda; class Insecta; order Diptera; family Muscidae; genus Haematobia; species Haematobia irritans. The sequence goes on along the minus strand of NC_134399.1, from coordinate 165,433,180 downwards.
AATGTCATCAGAATTACTGAGTGGGAGTAATCCACCTCTGAAATTTTTTTTGGTGTTTGGTCGAAACTGTATATGCCAGACGGGCATGCTACAGAGAAAAAAAGATCACCAAAATATTTCCTATTAAAAAGTTAATTGACGTTGAAATTTTCTTCAATTAATAAATTAATTGATACAATTATCTTTTTAATCAAATTCGGAAGACTAATTCAGTTAAAAACAAGTATATAGACGGCAGTAAGTTCGGCCAGGCCGAAGCTTATGTACCTTACATCATGGATTGCGTTGAAACTTCTTCTAAACACTGCCATCCACAATCGAATTACTTAAGTTGCGGTAACGCTTGCCGATGGCAAGGTATCTTAAAACCTCCTAACACCATCTTCTAAATTGTATGTAAGTCCATACGTGGTATATATTAAACCAAAAAAGATCGATCCAATACGTATATAATTCAGTTTGACAAAGTAGACATAAAATTTTGACAAAATTTTCTACAGAAATAAAATTTTAACAAAATTTTCTATAGAAATAAAATTTTCACAAAATTTTCTATAGAAATAAACTTTTGACAAAATTTTCTATAGAAATAAAATTTTGACAAAATTTTCTATAGAAATCAAATTTTAACAAAATTTTCTATAGAAATAAAATTTTGACAAAATACACTAATAGAAAATTACGTTCCATAGTCGTGAACATTTTCTATAGAAATAAAATTGTGACAAAATTTTCTATAGAAATAAAATTTTGAGAAAATTTTCTATAGAAATAAAATTGTGACAAAATTTTCTATAGAAATCAAATTTTAACAAAATTTTCTAAAGAAATAAAATTTGGACACAATTTTCTATAGAAATAACATTTTGACAAAATTTTCTATAGAAATAAAATTTTGACAAAATTTTCTACAGAAATAAAATTTTGACAAAATTTTCTATAGAAATAACATATTGACAAAATTTTCTATAGAAATAAAATTTTGACAAAATTTTCTATAGAGCTAACATTTTGACAAAATTTTCTATAGAAATAAAATTTTTTTATAGAAAATCGTTTTTTTTACTCTGGCTTTTACAAAATCGAGATTTTCTTACCGCATAAACTTGCTTGTTTTGACAAATTCGTAAAAGACCATTAGTAAATAAGTTTGTTAAAGACTTTCTCAAAATATTAAAATATTTTGTCAAAACCATAAATCTGATATCGAAACTGTATACACAAAAGGTACTAAATCATTCGCGGGGGTACCACGGTACTGACCAAGGTGAAAAAGTATTGGCAGAATTACTATAGTACTGCGTTTTCCATCCCTGATAGTCAAGGTGCCGACAAATTAAATTCCATTTACCAAATTTTTTTCGTCTGTAATTGTGAAGAAACGTTAAAAAAACACTCGTGTATCTTAATAAATTAACGACATTTACATATTTATCAACAATATTTATACTCGTACATTCCCACTCCAATTTTATTAAAATAGACTTTAATACCTCTAAAAAAACTAAAGATTTGTCCAGTTTCCACATTGGTTTATAATACATTGCATTAGTTTCTGACAGTTGAACCCCATACAAATGCCGCTTCAAATTATTCAAATTATATTTTGTAACAGAATATGTTAACCAACATATCCACCAAAGCGTATGAGTGCCACCATATGATTACATAGAAAATCATACGCACCCACGGACCAATTCACAATAACCTTCATTATATGTTAAATATCTAACATAAAAGCTCCCTCAAAAGCTTTTGCATCCTTTAAAGTTCTAATCACTGTAAAGGACTTCATATAAATCCATAAAAAACCACACAGCTGATCTGTAAATTTTAACATAAAATGTCTATGCAGACTTCAATGTATGAACAAGAAAAAGAGAACAAAAACAACATTTATCAAAACAAAAAAGAAAAGCCGAGGAATATATTATATAAATATGAAGAAACATGTGGTCTATGGGACATTCAACAACATAACTTGAAAAAGGAAACATAGCAAGAGGACCATATAAACGAAGTATACATTAATCCCAAAGTGCCAAAATGAGAGTGAACTAAGATACAAAATAAAAAAAAAATAATTTAAAAGAAAGGAAATAATTAGGAAAAATAAAAATATGAAAATTAAGAATGAAAAAAAATGAGTGATGATACGATTACAACCACGTGTGTTTAAAAAGAAACCCTATAGCCATACACCTAAAGCCCTTGGTACATCTCAGCTAAACAAATGTATTTATAGGGTTAATAAAAAATATACATATGTATATGAGTGTTTAAGTATACAAGAACAAATATATAAATCCCTTGATTTTTTGGTTTTGTGTAAAATTTAAACAAGCAGAGAATATTTGAAAGTCTAACTGTTTGCCTTAAAAAGAATAAACAAAAATAAAAAAATCGTATTTCGTTGCTTCATGTAAATGTGTTCAAATAGAAATAATTTTCTCCAAAATTCCCTGGAAACCCTCTACCGCCCTACAACAGCATCCTTCATTTTAGTTTTATTTAAAAGTTCCTTTTAGGCCACAATTACAAGCATTTCTCGTTAGTAGTTCTTGGTTTTTGTTGTAGTAGTAGTACGTACGTACGTACACGCGTGTGTCCACCCCATCGTTATTCGCAAACATTCTGCTGCTTCTTTATTTTTGTTGTTTGTCTTATTTGGTGGAAGAAGGCTAAAAAGGCATTTCATGTTCCACTCCCTAACAGTCACCAACATCATAGCGGCTCTACAATGACAGAGAGCAATTGCAAATGAACCGGTTGTGCGGGCGGTGTCCAAGGACTTTCATCGTTTCGGCATCGTGACATCCTGCCATCGTGTTTAGAAAACAGATTGCGTGTAAATGTATTTTAATATACGTATGTGTTTATGTGTATGTGCCTATTGACAAAATAATATTGGCCATCACAACAAAAATTCCATTGTTTTGTTGTGATGTTGGTAAAGGTGGTGGTGGTGATATTATAAACGAATTCCCCAAAACACCCCAGAAAGCATTGACAATTTCAATATCTTGCGACTTGCGGTAAAAAGTTATGAAGAAATCCCATAATTGACAAGGGAGAGCATTAATTAGCGCTGTTTGCTGTTGCCGAAATTTTCAGGTAATTTTCACAAAAACTATTGATAAGTTTAAAAAAAATATTTGTAGTAATTTTTGCAAAGGGTCGTAATATTAATTTTATAATATTTTTAAAAATCAATTAAAACTTGAATGAAAAACAATTTTTCTATAATTTAATTTAACAATTTTAAGGATATAAGAATAATATTTTTGTTTGAAAGAACGACAGTATAAAAAAAGAAATTAATTTTCTGTATTGTTAACAATGTAAGTAAATCGAATAGGATTTTGTTAATGGTGTTTTTATGGGGATGACAGGAAATTTGTAAAAAAATATTAGTAAATAAGCAGGACCTCAGGTCCAACGTTGCTAAAACTCGGATCACCTAACAAACGAACATGCAAATTTAACTCATTAAGGCCCACAACGAAACTAATGGACAAACATTGATTTTATGGGGGTTTTTTAACTCAGTAACCACTAAATGAAATGATTTAAATAAAAACAAGTTCACCGACCGTAAGTTCGGCCAGGCCGAAGCTTATGTACCCTCCACCATGGATTGCGTAGAAACTTATATTAAAGACTGTCATCCACAATCGAATTACTTGGGTTGCGGCAACACTTGCCGATGGCAAGGTATCTTAAAACTTCCTAACACCGTAATATATACCACATAGTCCATACGTGCTATATATTAAACTAAAAAAGGACGATTAAATACGTATATAATTAAGTTGAAAGTTTCTATAGAAATAAAATTTTGACAAAATAAAATTTTGACAACATTTTCTATTTGGAAAAAATGTCCTATAGAAATAAAATTTGGAAAAAATGTTCTATAGAAATAAAATTTGGAAAAAATGTTCTATAGAAATAAAATGTGAAAAAAATTTTCTATAGAAATAAAATTTTGACAAAATTTTCTATAGAAATAAAATTTTGACAAAATTTTCTATAGAAATAACATTTTGACAATGTTTTTTATAAAAATAAAATTTTGGTAGATTATTTTTGGCTCGAGTGGCAACCATGATTATGAACCGATATGGACCAATTTTTGTGTGATTGGGGATCGGCTATATATAACTATAGACCGATCTGGACCAATTTTGGCATGGTTATTAGCGGCTTTATACTAACATTTCAACCGGATCAGATGAATTTTGCTCCTCTAAGAGGCTCCGGAGGTCAAATCTGGGGATCGGCTTATATGGGGGCTATGTATAATTATAGTTCGATGTGGACCAATTGTTGCATGGTCATTAGAGACCATATACTAACACCATGTACCAAATTTCAGCCGGATCGGATGAAATTTGCTTCCCTTAGAGCAATCGCAAGCCAAATTTTGGGGTCCGTTTATATGGGGGCTATACGTAAAAGTGGACCGATATGGCCCATTTGCAATACCATCCGACCTACATCAATAACAACTACTTGTGCCACGTTTCAAGTCGATAGCTTGTTTCGTTCAGAAGTTAGCGTGATTTCAACAGACCGACGGACGAACATGCTCAGATCGACTCAGAATTTCACCACGACCCAGAATATATATACTTTATGGGGTCTTGGAGCAATATTTCGATGTGTCACAAACGGAATGACAAAGTTAATATATCCCCATCTTATGGTGAAGGGTATAAAAAAAGAAATTAATTTTCTGTATTGTTAACAATGTAAGTAAATCGAATAGGATTTTGTTAAGGGTGTTTTTATGGGGATGACAGGAAAATTGTAAAAAAATATTAATAAATAAGCAGAACCTCCGGTCCAATATTGCTAAAACTCGGATAACCTAACAAACGAACATTCACATTTGACCCATTAAGGTCCACAACGAAACCGATGGACAAACATTAATTTTATGGGGTTTTTTTAACTCAGTAACCACTAAATGAAATGATTTAAATAAAAAAATTAACACTTTCAGAGTGAAACTTTGGTTTCCGTGGGGTGAAAGATTATATATAAGAAATAAATTATGAAAACAGAATTTAGACAAAATTTTCTATAGAAATAAAATTTTGGCCAAATTTTCTATAGATATAAAATTTTGATAAAATATTCTATAGAAATAAAATTTTGTCAAAATTTTATATAGAAATAAAATTTTGACCAAATTTTCTATTATATAAAATTTTGACCAAATTTTCTATGATATAAAATTTTGACCACATTTTCCATAGAAATAAAATTTTGACAAAATTTTCTATAGAAATAAATTTTTGCCCAAATTTTCTATAGAAATAATATCTTGACAAAATTATCCAAAGAAATAAAATTTTGTATAGAAATAAAATTTTGACAAAATTTTATATAGAAATAAAATTTTGACCAAATTTTATATTATATAAAATTTTGACCAAATTTTCTATGATATAAAATTTTGACCAAATTTTCTATAGAAAAAAAATTTTGACAAACTTTTCTATAGAAATAAATTTTTGCCCAAATTTTCTATAGAAATAATATCTTGACAAAATAATATATAGAAATAAAATTTTGACCACATTTTCTATGATATAAAATTTTGACCAAATTTTCTATAGAAATAAACTTCTGACAAAATTTTCTATAGAAATAAAATTTTGACCAAATTGCCTATGATAAAAACTCTTGACCAAATGTTCTATGATATACAATTTTGACCAAATTTTCTATAGAAATAAAATTTTGAGAAAATTTTCTATAGAAATAAAATTTTGGCCAAATTTTCTATAGATATAAAATTTTGACAAAATATTCTATAGAAATAAAATTTTATATAGAAATGAAATTTTGATAAAGTTATATATAGAAATAAAATTTTGACAAAATTTTCTATAGAAATAAAATTTTGACAAAATTTTCTATAGAAATAATATCCTGACAAAATTATCTAAAGAAATAAAATTTTATATATAAATAAAATTTTGATAAAATTTTATACAGAAATAAAATTTTGACAAAATTTTCTATAGAAATAAAATTCTGACCAAATTTTCTATGATATAAAATTTTGACCAAATTTTCTATAGAAATAAAATTTTGACAAAATTTTTTATACAAATAAAATTTTGACAAAATTTCATATATAAAAAAAATGTTGACAGAATTGTCTATAGAAAAAATCTCTCAAATCCCACGAAGTTCATTGTATGTTCCCTTTTTTAGAGGAGTTGTTACTTTCCCTTGTTTGTACAAGATAAACCGTTAACACATTTCAAATATGACAATTGTAACTAACAGCAGATATAATAATTTATAATATAATACTGAAATAAACTTTTAAACTAAAATAACAAAACATTTATTTCGAAGAAAACACATTTGTATTTAATAATAACTACAAAAAATGTGATAAATCCCCATCATCGAAAAAATTTTTATTTAATTTAGTAGATTTTAAAATTGTCGTCCAATTTTGGTAGATTATTTTTGCTACTGGTGGCAATCGTGCTTGAAGTCTCACGACAATATATTTTTCAGTGCGTATAAAGGCTGTTTTTCGAAGACATGAAATTTAAGAAAAGTACATGATAAATTATGATAAGGCCCAATAAAATTTTATAATATTGTCTCACCCGTATTATGGCAATTGGCACCATCCTGTTGAAACCACATTTTGTTTACATGCATATCTTAATGTTTTCATTGATCATATTCTGTGCAGAGTGATTCATATTCAAAAAACTTATAAAAAATCCTTTACAATCATTTGGAACAAGTATTACTGCCACGGTTTCCACCCGGGTCATAAATAATCTACCAAGAATTGGTGAAAATTTTACCAACAAAACTACCAAACTAAAAAGATTATTTTGTCAAAAATTTATTTTTATGGAAAATTTTGTCAAAATTTTATTTCTATAAACAATTTTGTCAAAATTTTATTGCTATAGCAAATTTTGTCACAATATTATTACTATAGACAATTTTGTCATAAATTTATTTCTAAAGAAAATTTTTGTCAAAATTTTATTTCTATAAAAAAATTGTCAAAATTTTATTTCTATAAACTTATAAAAAACTTTTTACAAAATTCTATTTCTATCGAAAATTTTGTCAAAATTTTATTTCTATAGAAAATTTTGTCAAAATTTTATTTCTATAGAAAATTTTGTCAAAATTTTATTCCTATAGAACATTTTATCAAAAATTTATTTCTATAGAAAATTTTGTCAAAATTTTATTTCTATAAGCAATTTTATCAAAATTGTATTTCTATAGAAAATTTTCTCAACATTTTATTTCTATAGAAATTTTTGTCAATTTTTTTATTTTGTCAACATTTTTTATAGAAACTTTTGTCAAAGTTTTATTTGTATAGAAAATTTTGTCAAAATTTTATTTCTATAGCAAATTTTGTCAAAATTTTATTTCTATAGAAAATTTTGGCAAAATTTTATTTCTATAGAAAATTTTCTCAAAATTTTATTTCTATAGAAAATTATTTCTATAGAAAATTTTCTCAAAATTTTATTTCTATAGAAAATTATTTCTATAGAAAATTTTCTCAAAATTTTATTTATATAAAAAAAAATTGTCAAAACTTTTTATAGAAACTTTTATCAAAATTTTATTTCTATAGAAAATTTTGTGAAAATTTTATTTCTATAAAAAATTTTCTCAAAATTTTATTTCTATAATTTTTTTTTAATTTTATAGAAAATGTTATCAAAATTTTATTTCTATAAAAGATTTTGTTGAAATGTTATTTCTATAAAAATTTTTGTCAAAATTCTAATCCTATCGAAAATTTTGCCAAAATTTTATTTCTATCGAAAATTTTTCCAAAATATTATTTCTATAGAAAATTTTGTCAAAATTTTATTTCTATAGAAAATTTTGTCAAAATTTTATTTCTATAGAAAATTTTGTCAATATTTTATTTCTGTAGAAAACTTTCTCAAAATTTTATTTCGATAAAAAATTTTGTTAAAATATTATTTCTGTAGAAAAATTTGTCCAAATTTGTCTTCTTTACAAAATTTTGTTTCAGTAGGAAATTTTGTCAAAATTTTATTTCTATAGAAAATTTTTGCAAAATTTTATTTCTATAAAAAATTTTTTTCAAAATTGTTTATAGAAACTTTTGTAAAATTTTATGAAAATTTTGTGAAAATTTTATTTTTATAGAAAATTTAGTCAAAATTTTATTTCTATAGAAAAATTTTTCAAAATTCCTATAGAAAATTTGTTCCTCTTAGCTGAGGAGGAATGGAAAAATCTACCAAAACACCAAGAATTCTACAAATCTACCAAACCATTTTTGCTAGAATTCTTCCAACTGTGGCAACCGTGATTACAGCTGATAATGGATAATGTAGCTGACCATACTGATCTCTATCACCCTTAAATCGTAAATATGCATTGTTTAAGATATTAAGCAGATTTGATGGACAATTTCTAAGAACGTAAACATTTTTCGTCTGATTGGTATACATATTGTGGAAAAAATATTTAAGAATTTTGACAAGGTCAAATATAAATCCCAGTTATACATATGTCAGTCTAGTTTCAAAAATTTTAGCAATTTAAATTTAATCACGTTAACACACACATTATTTATATATTTATGCAATCATATTTTATTTATATCTCTAATCTGGTTATACACACATTGACCTGGCACCATACGCAAATGTCGGAAAAATATGCAGTTGGCGTCTTGGAAATGAAAAACAAATCCAAATCCATTTCTTCTTCATATGTGTGACATTTCTATGAGAGTCGCAAATTGATTTTCGAAAAAAACGTATGAATAAATAATGTGAACTTATATATTTTTTTTTTGTTTTTGCTCTATGTGTAGAGTAGCAGAACGATTGTAGTGCAATTTTTCAATTTTAGTCTACATTTGGTTCGAGTTGCATCATTTATCATTTATGGCAAATGTGTGCAGAGGCTATCTCCTTTGGTCAAATGGTTATGACGACAATGATGATGATGACGATAACGATTGTCACAATGTTGTTTACATATCATGCCGTCCATAGAGATTTACACAGTAATGCATACATTTGGATTACATTTCAATAATTCATTTATGTTGATTTTGCGGTAATGCAAAGAATAGAGTGGTGAAATGCTCAATTTATTGACCAGTTCATTTAAAAGCAATCTAACTATAATATTTATAGCAATAAATAAATAATTGAAAAAATTCACTGCGATGTGTGGAATTTTACAATTTCATTGTTTATATACTTAAAAAAAACGGAAGTTTTCTATATAATATTTATTAAACGTACATAATGGAATAATTTTTTGGACATGGAAAAAAACTTTATATCAGAGAAATGCGTCTTCTATGCTAAGCTAAATTCGCATTAGCAATTAAAGGACGTGATATCTTTGGTCTCACGACAATATTTGTAATCAGTGTATGGGATCAACCCCAGGGCTGCTACTGGACTAGGTCTTGGTGTGTATGGACCAGTTCCAGTTCTTGGCAAAATGTATATAAAGCACCCTCAAGGGCACGACACATAGTGCTTCAAAAGCGGCAAAAAATATGTACTACGACTTTTATTATAATTGGTGTTTTTTTATAGTCTGCGATATGGCGCTTCTAATGCAAAAATAAAATTTGACTAGAACTATTTTCACAAAATATTTAAATTTTAAGCTTTTTTGCTCGTCAATGGGTTTAAATTACGTGAATAGTGTAAAAAAACAAATAGTGCGAATTAAGCCAAGTTAAATATTGTGTGTAAGTATTTGTGGTGATTTTTAAACTAAAGCCAAAAAAAAAAAAAAAAATAAATAAATTTGAGCAAATTAAAATTTTGAAAATTTTTTTAATTTGTCTCATTATTTTGTAAATATCTCGGCTCTAGTCATAATAAATTTCAAAGAGCAATCTATAACCGTTCACTCATGACGGTCATTCGTTGTATGGGATTGATATGGACTTTTGCATGGTACTTAGAGAGCCAGAATTGAAATATGGGGGTCGCTTATACGTGGGCTATATTGAATTGTGATTGGGGACTAATTTTTGTGTGATTGGGGATCGATTTATCTGAGTGCTATATATAACTATAGACCGATATGGACCTAGTTAGGCATGGTTGTTAACGGCCATATACTAGCACAATGTACCAAATTTCAACTGACTCGGATGAAATATGCTACTCCAAGTGGCTCCAAAACCAAATCTCGGGATCGGTTTATACGTGGGCTATATATGATTATGGCCTGATATGGACCACTTTTGGCATGGTTGTTAAATATCATATACTACCACCACGTATCAAATTTCAACCAGATCGGATGAATTGTGCTTCTCCAAAAAGCAGCGGAGGTCAAATCTGGGAATCGGTTTATATGGGGGCTATATATAATTATGGACCGATGTGGACCAATTTTTGTATGGTCATTAGAGACCATATAACAGGTTGGCTGATAAGTCCTCGGTCTAACAAAGAAAAGCACATTTTTTTTTCAAAATTCCTTTTTATTATTCAACATAGTTCCCTTCAAGAGCGATACAACGATTATAACGACCTTCCAATTTTTTGATACCATTTTGGTAGTACTCCTTCGGTTTTGCCTCAAAATAGGCCTCAGTTTCGGCGATCACCACTTCATTGCAGCCAAATTTTTTCCCTGCGAGCATACTTTTGAGGTCTGAGAACAAGAAAAATTCGCTGGGGGCCTGATCTGGAGAATACGGTGGATGGGGAAGCAATTCGAAGCCCAATTCATGAATTTTTGCCATCGTTCTCAATGACTTGTGGCACGGTGCGTTGTCTTGGTGGAACAACACTTTTTTCTTCTTCATATGGGGACGTTTTGCCCCGATTTCGACCTTCAAACGCTCCAATAACGCCATATAATACACCCAGAGAAGGAATATGATCACCTCAACCATGTTTCAAGAGCAAAATGTTATTTTTGAATGGTGACCATGTAACATGTTTGTCGCAACCAAGTTATTTTCTCGGAGGTTATGTGTCTGATTTCGGCAAGCATATTATTTTTGGCGAGAAAAGAACATTTTTGCCATAAACATGTTACATGGTTACCATCCAAAAATAACATTTTACTCTTGAAACATGGTTGAGGCGATCATATTCCTTCTCTGCGTGTAGTCACTGTTGATGGTTTTTCCCTTCTCAAGATAATCAATAAAAATTATTCCATGCGCATCCCAAAAAACAGAGATCATTTCTTTGCCAGCGGACTTTTGAGTCCTTCCACGCTTCGGAGACGGTTCACCGGTCGCTGTCCACTCAGCCGCCTGTCGATTGAACTCAGGAGTGTAGTGATGGAGCCATGTTTCATCCATTGTCACATATCGACGGAAAAACTCGGGTGTATTACGAGTTAACAGCTGCAAACACCGCTCAGAATCATCAACACGTTGTTGTTTTTGGTCAAATGTGAGTTCGCACGGCACCTATTTTGCACAGAGCTTCCGCATATCCAAATATTGATAAATGATATGACCAACACGTTCCTTTGATATCTTTAAGGCCTCTGCTATCTCGATCAACTTCATTTTACGGTCATTCAAAATCATTTTGTGGATTTTTGATGTTTTCGTCGGTAACCATCTCTTTTGGGCGTCCACTGCGTTCACCGTCCTCCGTGCTCATTTCATCACTCTTGAATTTTTCATACCAATCAATTATTGTTGATTTCCCTGAGGCACCGGAAATTCATTATCAAGCCAAGTTTTTGCTTCCACCGAATTTTTTCCGTTCAGAAAACAGTATTTTATCAAAACACGAAATTATTTTTTTTTCATTTTTTTCACAATAACAAAAGTTGCTTCACAAAAGACGCTCTATCTCACAAACTAATTGACTTACAGACGTCAAATTTTGATACGAATCATTTAAAAGTTGGTACTATATAAAAATAATATGCATTTAATACTAGCGACGCCATCTATGTGTCAGACCGGGGACTTATCAGCCAACCTGTTACTAACAGCATGTACCAAATTTCAGCCAGATCAGATGAAATTTGCTTCTCTTAGAGGCTCGGCAAGCCAAATCGGGGGATCGGTTTATATGGGGGCTATATATACTTATGGACCGATGTGGACCAATTTTTAAATGGTTGTTAGAGACCATATACTAACACCATGTACAAAATTTCAGCCGGATCGGATGAAATTTGGTTCTCTTAGAGAATCGGCAAGCCAAATTTGGGGGTCCGTTTATAGGGGGGCTATACGTAAAAGTGGACCGATATGGCCCATTTGCAATACCATCCGAATTACATCAATAACAACTACTTGTGCCAAGTTTCAAGTCGATAGCTTGTTTCGTTCGGAAGTTAGCATGATTTCAACAGACGGACGGACGGACATGCTCAGATCGACTCAGAATTTCACCACGACCCAGAATATATATACTTTATGGGGTCTTAGAGCAACATTTCGATGTGTTACAAACGGAATGATAAAGTTACTGTACCCCCATCCTATGGTGGAGGGTATAAAAAGTTTTGGAAAAGAATCTACTAAAGCAAAATATCGATAAAAATCTTCTATAGAATTAAAATGTTGGTAAAATATTTATACAAAAAATTCATTTTCTACGTAACGTTTTATATATCTAAATCTACACACGCCTTGGGACTACATAAAATATTTGAGTTAATTCTCATTTAATTAAAAGTTATGAGAAAAATAAACATCTAAACACAATAGTAATTGATTATAAAATATACACAAAATATTCCGAAAGTTGAAATTATTTTGTAGGCATTTTATTTTATTTTTATACACAAAATATTCCGAAAATTGAAATTATTTTGTAGGCATTTTATTTGCGCAACAGCTTATTTCTGTCAACCGAAAAGCAAAAAAAAAAAAATACAGAACAACATGTAATTATTATGCTACAATTACCAACAGCTGCTCCCATCTATTTGGCATTCATTGCTTAGCCATTATCCATTAGCTATGGTCAATAGGTATCACATGGGCAACATATGTTTCAATGCAATTATGAATATTATCGAGTTCAATCTTGGAATAACAAAAACTAATGAATATTAATGGGTCAACTAGTGTAGCAGTGGTGTTGGTAGAAATTGTCTTAGTGTCTGTGTGAGTTAACTCAATGACTCGAACACACTTGAAGCACGAGGAAAAGGAAACACTTCAGACACTCAATGAAATGAGGTTAAAGACCAGTAAAACAAAAACCCCACTAGGCAAATAAAATCACCCACAACACACTTGAACAAACTGAAAAAAAAACGTGAGCAAAATAAAAAGCAAAAGGGAGGGGGTTGTATATATATGTGATATAAAACAAAATAAATCAAATTAACAAATCAAATATCTTAATAACATAAATTGGAATGAAACACCGACTAACACACATACCAGATATGTGCTCACTCACTCTTACAAAGAGCCCAGAGGAAATATTGGAACAACTGTTTTTTGTGTTTTTTTTTTCTGCAGGTGTTTTTTTCTGTTCATTAATCAAGCCAATGCAAAACAGCATAAAATCAGAGCAGAATTTCTGCTCCGATAATTATTTGCCTGGCCAATACTTAACACCAATTTTCCAACAATAACTAAACAGACATCCAAACTTGTGTTCTTCCTCACAGCGAACTCATCAACCTCCTTCCCAATTATCGACATCAATCTTAAGTATATTTGACAGCCGGAGGCATTGTATTGTGACCCACAGGGCTACAAACCAAAGCAAATATTGGCTTGTGAAAATAAGGTTTTTTTTACAAGTGGGAAAACCAGAATTTTCAAAGAAAAAAAACATAAACTCCGATACACGAACCGGTCCAATCTATAGATGTGTTTTTTAATTAACGAGTTTTTAATTAATCGAAATACAAAGACATGGAATTTTCCAAAAGATCTCAAAAATATTAAACTTAAGAAAAATCTTATTTTCCAAAATGTTCCAACGAAATTGTCTACAAAAGTTGTAATGGCATGAAATTTTTTAAGAAACTTTCCGCTGACTAAAAATCTTTAAAGAAAAATTTCAGTGAAATTAAAATTTCCTTAAAAATCGATTACAATCAAATTTTTTTCGATTGCCATCAAATTTTCTATGAATAGTCGACTGCTATGAAATTTGCGATAAAAATTCGACTGCCATCAAATTTTCTATGAAACTTCAATTACCATAAATTTTTTAATGAAAATTCGAAAGCCCCCAAATCTTCGATAAAAATTCGACAGCTATAAAATTTTTGATGAAAATTCGATTGCCATAAAATTTTTTTTGAAAATTCGATAGTAATTAAAATTTGCGATAAAAGTTCTATTGCCATCAAAATTTCCATAAAAATGCAATATCCTCCAAATCTTCGATGAACATTCGATAGGCATAAAATATTCTATGAAAATTCTATGGATTTAAAAAAAAAATCGGATATTTACAAAAAAATTATACAAATAAATTTTTCGCAAAATTTTCTGTAGATATAAAATGTTGATACAAATTTCTATAGAAATTAAATTTTAACTAACATTGTGCCAAAATTTTCTATAGAAATAAAATTTTGACAAAATTTTCTATAGAAATAAAATTTTTACAAAATTTTCTATAGAAATAAAATTTTTACAAAATTTTCTATAGAAATAAAATTTTGACTATATAATTTTCTATAAACATTTGATTGCTATCAAATTTTGTATGAAAATTCAAATTAAAAAATTAAAATTTTCTATGAACATTCGATTGCCATCAAATTTACGATGAAAATTCGATAACCATCAAGTCTTCTGTGATAATTCGTTTGCTATCACATCTTCTATAAAAATTCGATTACCATGATTGATATCAAATTTGCGATTAAAATTCGATTTTCATCAAATTTTCTATGAAAAGTTTCTATAGGTATAAAATTTTGACAAAATTTTCTATTGAAATAAAAATTTAAAAAATTTTTCTATAGAAATAAAATTTTGACTATATAATTTTCTATAAAAATTCGATTGCTATCAAATTTTGTATGAAAATTCAAATTATGCAAGTATATACGGCCGTAAGCTCGGCCAGGCCGAATCTTATGTACCCTCCACCATGGATTGCGAAGAAACTTCTACGAAAGACTGTCATCCACAATCGAATTAATTGAGTTGCGGTATCTTAAAACTTCTTAACATCGTTTTCTAAATTGTTAGTTAGTCCATACGTGGTATATATTAGACAAAAAAAGTATGTATAGGTAAGTCTACAAATAATTACGAATCGATATGGACTTTAGCACGGTACGTAGAGAGCCAGAATTTAAATATGGTGGTCGCTTATATGTGGGCTATTTACAATTATGAACCAATTTTTGTGATTGGGGATCGATTTATCTGAGGGCTATATATAACTATAGATCGATATGGACCTAGTTAGGCATGGTTGTTAACGGCCATATACTAGCACAATGTACCAAATTTCAACTGACTCGGATGAAATTTGCCCCTCCAAGTGGCTCCAAAACCAAATCTCGGGGTCGGTTTATATGGGGGCTATATATGATTATGGACTGATATGGACCATTTTTGGTTGTTCAATATCATATACTACCACCACGTACCAAATTTCAACTTTATATTTATATGGGGGCTATATATGTTATAATTATGGACCGATTTCGACCAATTTTTGCATTGGTGTTTAAGGCCATATATTAGCACCACGTAGCAAATTTCAACTGAATCAGATGAATTTTGGTCTTCGAAGAGGCTCCGGTGGTCAAATCTGATGATCGGTTTATATGGGGGCTATACATAATTATGGACCGATGTGGACCAATTTTTGCATGGTTGTTAGAGATCATATGCTGACACCATGTACCAAATTTCAGCTGGATCGGATGAAGTTTGCTTCTCTTAGAGGCTCCGCAAGCCAAATCGGGGGATCGGTTTATATTGGGGCTATATATAATAATGGACCGATGTGGACCAATTTTTGCATAGTTGTTAGAGACCACATACCAACACCAACATTGGATGAAAGTTGCTTCTCTTAGAGGCGCCGCGAGCCAAATCGGGGGAACGGTTTATATGGGGGCTATATATAATTATGGACCTAAGTGGACCAATTTTTGCATGGTTGTTAGAGACCGTATACTAACACCATGCACAAAATTTCAGCCGGATCGAATGAAATTTGCTTTTCTTTAGAGGATCGGCAAGCCAAATATGGGGGTCCGTTTATATGGGGGCTATACGTAAAAGTGGACCGATATGGCCCATTTGCAATACCATCCGACCTACATCAATAACAACTACTTGTGCCAAGTTTCAAGTCGATAGCTTGTTTCGTTCGGAAGTTAGCGTGATTTCAACAGACGGACGGACGTACGGAACTGCTCGGATCGACTCAGAATTTCACCATGACCCAGAATATATATACTTTATGGGGTCTTAGATCAATATTTCGATGTGTTACAAACGGAATGACAAAGTTAATATACCCCCCATCGTATGGTGGAGGGTATAAAAATTCAAATTTTCATTGCTATCAAATTTTGTATAAAAATTCGATTGTCATCAAATTTTTCCATGAAAATTCAAAAGCCATCAATTTGCGATGAAAATTCGATCAATATCAAATTTTCTATAAAAATTCGATAGCCATCAAATTTTCTATGACAATCAATTTTGCGAAAAAAATTCGATTATATAATAATTTCCGAAAGCACAAACCAATTTCCACGGTTTTGTATTCGTTGGAAAGGTCTCGGGCTTCGTAAGGTTTATATCAAAGAAAATTCAAGAAAAGTTTCAACTGAAAGGGGGGAAAATCTTTTTTTTTTACATACAGCGCACATTACAAAAATTTACAATTTGAATTCATCGCAGTTGCTTTTGTTATAAAATAATTTTATTTTTTCACATGAAAAATGTTCGGAGAACATAGAGGGTAATCATGTGGTGAAAATCGAGTACCTCATTTTTGATATCTGGTGGGAGAGGGGGACATCCCCCTTGCCCGGCTTTTTCAAAATTGGGTCAAAGTTCTCCGATTTGGGTGAAATTTCCAAGGAAGGTTAGGGGTGATGTCTAGACAAAGACCCGCTACTTTATTTTTCGATATTTGGTCGGGGGGATGAACCACCCCTTTATACGATTTTTGTTTAAAGTACAATAAAAGAAACTCTGATTTACTTGAGATTTACAAATAACACGCCGTGAGGTTATGAATTTATTATGGGGTAACTGATTTTTTAATATTTGGACGGGAAGGGGGACCTCCTTGGCCGACTTTTCGAAAATTGGAACAAAATTATCCGATTTGCTTGAAATTTTTAGGGAAGGTTCTAGGGAGCGTCTAGGCAAAGAACATCTACTTTATTTTTCAATATCTGGTCGAGGAGGGGGCCTCTCCTTTGTCCGACTTTTTTTAGTAAAAAACTTAAATTTACATGAAGTTGACAGGCAATGTCGAGGGTGCTTCATTTTCCGGTATATGTTTGGTAAAGGCATGTTCTCCGTGTCCAACACTTTAACAAATTTTAATATGGTAAATTCTTTAAGTACTTTTACTTTTTTCGATTTATTGGACGGTATGCGGAGGAGAAATATACCTCCCCATGACAGATCACGCTTGAAATTCACAGGAAATGTAGAAGATTGTCCAACAATTTCAATACAGAACAATAAAATAACAAAAATTTGCTGAAAGGGAACTCCCCCTACCCGACATTTTATCTCTGCATAACCGCCCTATTTCTGTGTAAAACGAAAAAGCAAGTAGTCCGATTTTTTGAAATGTACGGGACACGTGTGTGGAAACCATGGTGTGATTAATCAGTACATTAGTTTTTATGCCAGACTTCCCCTGAACCTATTCTTTAAAAAAGACTTCAAATCTTTTCGAATTTGTTTTCAGATCGAACGATATGGTTGACTAAGTTAACGAAAATATGTTTCGGGATGCGCAGCGAAGCGGGCCGGATTACGCTAGTTTTCTATAAAAATACGTTTGCTATCAAATTTAAAAAATTCAAATTTTCTATGAAAATTCGATAGTCATGAAATGTTCTATGAAAATTCGATTGCCATAAAATTGTCTATGAAAATTTGATTACCATCAAGTCTTCTATGAAAATTCGTTTGCTATCAAATTTTCTATGAAAATTCGATTACCATGATTGATATTAAATTTGCGATAAAAATTCGATTTTCATCAAATATTCTGTGAAAATTCGATTGCCATAAAATTTTCTATGAAAATTCGATAGTCATGAGACGTTCTATAAAAATTCGATTGCTATCAAATTGTCTATGAAAATTCGATAGTCATAAAATTTGCGATAAAAATTCGATTAAAATTAAATTTTCTATGGAAATTCGATAGCCATCACAATTTCTATGAAAATTCGATTGCCATCATATCTCCTAGTTTTCTATAAAAATACGATTGCTATCAAACTTTCTATGAAAATTCAAATTCAAATTTTCTATGAAAATTCGATAGTCATGAAATGTTCTATGAAAATTCGATTGCTATCAAATTTTCTATGAAAATTCGATTGTCATCAAATCTCCTATGAAAATTTGATTACCATCAAGTCTTCTATGAAAGTTCGTTTGCTATCAAATTTTCTATGAAAATTCGATTACCATGATTGATATTAAATTTGCGATTAAAATTCGATTTTCATCAAATTTTCTATGAAAATTCGATTGCCATAAAATTTTCTATGAAAATTCGATAGTCATAAAATTTGCGATAAAAATTCGATTAAAATTAAATTTTCTATGGAAATTCGATAGCCATCACAATTTCTATGAAAATTCGATTGCCATCATATCTCCTAGTTTTCTATAAAAATACGATTGCTATCAAACTTTCTATGAAAATTCAAATTCAAATTTTCTATGAAAATTCGATAGTCATGAAATGTTCTATGAAAATTCGATTGCTATCAAATTTTCTATGAAAATTCGATTGTCATCAAATCTCCTATGAAAATTTGATTACCATCAAGTCTTCTATGAAAGTTCGTTTGCTATCAAATTTTCTATGAAAATTCGATTACCATGATTGATATTAAATTTGCGATTAAAATTCGATTTTCATCAAATTTTCTATGAAAATTCGATTGCCATAAAATTTTCTATGAAAATTCGATAGTCATAAAATTTGCGATAAAAATTCGATTAAAATTAAATTTTCTATGGAAATTCATAGCCATCAAAATTTCTATGAAAATTCGATTGCCTTCAAATCTCCTATGAAAATTCGATTACCATCAAGTCTTCTATGAAAATTCGTTTGCTATCAAATTTTCTATGAAAATTCGATTACCATGATTGATATTAAATTTGCGATTAAAATTCGATTGCCATAAAATTTTTTTGTGAAAATTTGATTGCTATAAATTTTTTTTTATGAAAATTCGATTGCCATCAAATTTTCGATGAAGTTAGATGATAAAAATTCGATAGCCACCAATTTTTCTATGAAAATTCGATAGTCATAAAATTTGCGATAAAAATTCGATGAAAATCAAATTTTCTATGGAAATTCGATAGCCATCAAAATTTCTATGAAAATTCGAATGCCATCAAATCTCCTATGAAAATTCGATTACCATCAAGTCTTCTATGAAAATTCAAAAATTCAAATTTTCTATGAAAATTCGATAGTCATGAAATGTTCTATGAAAATTCGATTGCTATCAAATTTTCTATGAAAATTCGATTGTCATCAAATCTCCTATGAAAATTTGATTACCATCAAGTCTTCTATAAAAATTCGTTTGCTATCAAATTTTCTATGAAAATTCGATTACCATGATTGATATTAAATTTGCGATTAAAATTCGATTTTCATCAAATTTTCTATGACAATTCGATTTCCATAAAATTTTTTGTGAAAATTTGATTGCTATAAATTTTTTTATGAAAATTCGATTGCCATCAAATTTTCGATGAAGCTAGATGATAAAAATTTGATAGCCACCAATTTTTCTATGAAAATTCGATAGTCATAAAATTTCCGATAAAAATTCGGTTAAAATCAAATTTTCTATGAAAATTCGATAGCCATCAAAATTTCTGTGAAAATTCTCCTATGAAAATTCGTTTACCATCAAGTCTTCTATGAAAATTCGTTTGCTATTAAAATTTCCTATGAAAATTCGATTACCATCATTTGCGATGAAAATTCGATTGCCATCAAATCTCCAATGAAAATTCGATTACCATCAAGTCTTCTATGAAAATTCGTTTGCTATCAAATCTTCCATGAAAATTCGATTACCATGATTGATATAAAATTTGCGATTAAAACTCGATTTTCATCAAATTTTCTATGAAAATTCGATTGCCATCAAATTTTCTGTGAAAATTCGGTTGCCATAAAATTTTCTATGAAAATTCGATAAAATTTTTTATGAAAATTCGATTGCCATCAAGTTTTCTATGAAAATTAGAATGCCATGAAATTTTTTACGAAACTTTTCTATGAAAAACGATAGCCATCAAATGTGATATAAAAATTCGACTGCCATCAAATTTTCTATGAAAATTCGATAGCTATCAAATTTTCTATGAAATTCGATAGTGGCTATCGATGCGATGAAAATTCGATTGTCATCAAATCTCCAATGAAAATTCGATTACCATCAAGTATTCTATTAAAATTCGTTTGCTATCAAATCTTCCATGAAAATTCTATTACCATGATTGATATAAAATTTGCGATTAAAATTCGATTTTCATTAAATTTTCTATGAAAATTCGGTTTTCATCAAATTTTCTATGAAGTTTTGATTGCCATCAAATTTTCTGTGAAAATTCGGTTGCCATAAAATTTTCTATGAAAATTCGATAAATTTTTTTATGAAAATTCGGTTGCCATCAAGTTTTCTATGAAAATTAGAATGCCATGAAATTTTGTACGAAACTTTTCTATGAAAAACGATAGCCATCAAATGTTATATAAAAATTCGACTGTCATCAATTTTCTATGAAAATTCGAATGCCATCAAATTTTCTATGGAAATTCGATAGCTTTCAAATTTTCTATGAAATTCCATAGCCACAAATTTTCTATGATAATTCAATATCCATCAAATTTTCTATGAAAATTCGATTAGCACCAAATTTTCGATAAAAATTTGATTGATATCAAATTTGCGATTAAATTTCGATTTTCATAAAATTTTCTATGAAAATTCGGTTGTCATCAAATTTTCTATGAAAATTCGGTTGTCATCAAATCTACTACTAAAATTCGATTGCTACTTCTTTTTAATATTTTTAATATTCTAAATCAACTTCTGCTGAAGTACAGTTGATGACTCACCAAGCTTTGGTGATGCAAATGCCTCACAATTTTCCTGTTTTAAGAGAGCATTAAATTTGATTGATGACTATGACATTTTGTGTCATAATTCTTTAGAAAATATATTTTAAAAAGTTTTTTTTTTTTTTAACACACAAAATGCAGAAGAAAAGTTTTGAATAAATAAAGAATATGGACGACAGACAATGCCTCATATGGCATAAGAAAAACTTTTGTACCTAAGGCCAATAAGGGGAACACAACCACTATCATTATGTTACATTACAACAAGGACCCTTGAATGGTAAAGATTTCACTTTACAAACAAAATTTAATTGTTTTGGTTTTTTACAAGTATGGTTGAGAAACATTTGTCATGGACGGATATACTTTCTTAAAAGCCTTAAATGAATTCCCAAAAAATAAAGTTAATTAAATCCTAAGAGCACTGAAACTTGTGACAGTATGAAATTACTTAAAGCTATACATCATCCAATTTAGTTGAAAGGAAGGTAGGTCAGACAAAAATGTATCTTCGATAAAAGCTTTGTGCTCCAAGTTTTAAACAAAAGAAGTTTCCAGTGAAACAACAGGTGTTGGTGTAATCCTTGTTTCATCTCATGGCCAGAACTTCTTCTATCAACATTACACCACTCATCACATGGTCCTTTTTGAAGTTCATTTCGATTTAGATACTAACTAAGTAAGAAGAACATTAAGGCATCCGGCATCCAAAACTAATTTTTAAGTAATTTATTTTTCTCTTTCATTAAAATTCCAGACTTTACAGTTGTAGAATTTCATTTGAAATTAAGCAAAGTCCTTAAAAGCCTAAACAGAAGAATTACTAGTTAAAATTTTCAATGGATTTTTAATCTATATTTTACAACGTCAATAATGTGGAGAAACAAACATCAACAATCACATTAGAGCAATGGAAAACAAGGAAAAAACAAGAACACTAACAAATATCGTCCAAAGGGAAAGTGAAGCTAAATCGAAATGAAGGTTATAACACAATGGGATAAATTGAAAGAAGTTTTTAAAATAATGATATTTAATAGCAACCATGTATATGTATATGATTTGTCATATTTTGTTTTTAAATTAACCGCCTATCGTAGTTTATTATCAAGTGATTTTTTTTTTTGAAAATTTCATGTCACAAAATTTTTAATGTCGAATTTTCAAATTTACCCAATGTATTAGTCGTCATTTCCAATGATAGAATATACCAGAGACAAAGAAGACTACAGTTTTTCCCAAACAAATACACTTGGCACAATGCCGGAAATACGTTGAAAGTACAATAACAACAAAGGAAATAAAATATTAAATAAATCTTTACACAGGACTCAAGCACACGCTCCTCAACATATACACACCCTTTTAGTTAGTGTTACAAAGATTGGTTGGCAAGACCAATAGTCAGTGAGCTAGCCATATTACAATCAAAACACTAGCAAGCCAAGAACAAATTCCATGGCCAAAATGGAATATGGTTTCGTTTTCATTTCTATAAAAAACTACAATTTTAAATTTTTTGGCTTATGTTATTGCATTACGTATATTTTCTTCCTTTCTCTCTCTCTCTCCCTGTATCAATATTTCCAATTCCATTTATACAGAACATAGGTAATGCTGTGGTGGATCTGTTTGTGGTTCTTGGAGTTGGAGGCACAGAACTACAACGCACTTTTCCTATAGAAAATTGCGCAAAAATTTATTTTCTAGAAAATATCGTCGAAATTCTATTTTTTAGAAAACATCATCGAAATTCTATTTTTTTAGAAAAAATTTCGTCAAAATTTTATTTCTATAGAAAATTTCTTGGAAATTTTATTTCTTAGAAAATTTCCTAAAAATTGTATTTCTTATTTTATTTCTTTGGGAGCCACCGTGGTGCAATGGTTAGCATGCCCGCCTTGCATACACAAGGTCGTGGGTTCGATTCCTGCTTCGACCGAACACCAAAAAATTTTTCAGCGGTGGATTATCCCACCTCAGTAATGCTGGTGACATTTCTGAGGGTTTCAAAGCTTCTCTAAGTGGTTTCACTGCAATGTGGAACGCCGTTCGGACTCGGCTATAAAAAGGAGGTCACTTGTCATTGAGCTTAACATGGAATCGGGCAGCACTCAGTGATAAGAGAGAAGTTCACCAATGTGGTATCACAATGGACTGAATAGTCTAAGTGAGCCTGATATATCGGGCTGCCACCTAACCTAACCTAACCTACATCGTCAAAATTTTATTTTAATAGAAAATTTCGTAGAAATTTTATTGCCACACAAACTTCCCTCAAATTTGTATTCCCATGCCAGTTTCTTTTACTTGTGTGGAATATTTCGTCGAAATTTTATTTCTTTGCAAATTTTGTCGAAATTTTATTTCCAAGAAAAATCGTCAAAATTTTATTTCTGTAGAAAATTTAATTGAAATTTTATTTCTATAGAAAATGTTGTTGATTTTTTTTAGAAATTTCGTCTAAAGCTAATTTCTTAGAAAACATCGTAAAAATTTTAATCTATAAAAAAAATTCGTAGACATTTTATTTCCAGTGAAATTTCCGTCGAAATTTTATTTCTTAGCTAATTTCATCGAAAGTTTATTTCTATAGAAAATATTGTTGAAATTTTATTTCTATAGAAAATTTCTTAAACATGTTATTCCCATAGAAATTTCCGCCAAAGTTAAGTTTCCATAGAAAATTTCGTCGAAATTGTATTTCTATCGAAAATATTGTCGAAGTTTTCCTTCTTAGCAAAATTCGTCGAAATTTTATTTCTTTGCAAATTTCGTTGAAATTTCATTTCTTGCAAAATATCGTCAAAATTTTATTTCTATAGAAATATATATTCCCTTAAAAATTGACATTTCTTTCTTATTTCTTTCGTCGAAATTTTATTTCTGTAGAAAATTATGTCGAAATTTTATTTCTATAGAAAATTTTGTTAACATTTTATTTGTATAGAAAATGTTGTCAACATTTTATTTCAACAAAAAAAAAATTGTCAAAATGTTATTTCTGTAGAAAATTTTGTCAAAATTTTAATTCTATGTTATAGAGTAAAAATATTATTTGCATAAAAAGTTTTGTCAAAATTTTATCTCTATAGAAAATTTTGTAAAAATTTCATTTCTATAGAAAATTATGTCAAAATTTTATTTCTATAGAAAATATTGTCTAAACTTTATTTCTATAGAATATTTTGTCAAAATTTTATTTCTATAGAAAATTTTGTCAAAATTTTATTTCTATAGGAATTTGTAACAAAAATTTATTTCTATAGAAAAATTTGTCAAAATTTTATTTCTACAGAAAATTTTGTCAAAATTTTATTTTTATAGAAAATATTGTCAAAATTTTATTTCTAAAGGAATTTGTAACAAAATTTTATTTCTATACAAAATTTTGTCAAAAATTTATTTCTATAGAAAATTTTGTCAAAATTTTATTTCTATAGAAAATTTTGTCAGAATTTTATTTCTATAGAAAATTTTGTCAAAATTTTATTTCGATTGAAAATTCTGTCAGAATTTCATTTCTATAGAAAATTTTGTCAAAATTTTATTTCGATAGAAAATTTTGTCAAAATTTCATTTCTATAGAAAATTTTGTCAAAATTTCATTTCTATAGAAAATTTTGTCAAAATTTTATTTCTATAGAAAATTTTGTCAAAATTTTAACATTTTATTTCTATAGAAAATTTTGTCAAAATTTTATTTCTATAGAAAATTTTGTCAAGATTTTATTTCTATAGAAAATTTTGTCAAGATTTTATTTCTATAGAAAATTTTGTCAAAATTTTATTTCTATAGAAAATATTGTCCAAATTTTATTTCTATAGGAATTTGTAATAAATTTTTTTTATAGAAAATTTTTTCAAAATTTTATTTCTATAGAAAATTTTGTCCAAATTTTATTTCTATAGAAAATTTTGTCAAAATTGTTTTTCTATAGAAAATTTTGTCAACATTTTATTTCTATAAAAAATTTTGTCAACATTTTATTTCTATAGAAACATTTTTCAAAATTTTATTTCTATAGAAAATTTTGTCAAAATTGTATTTCTATAGAAAATTTTGTTAAAATTTTATTTCTATAGAAAATATTGTCTAAATTTTATTTCTATAGGAATTTGTAACAAAATTTTTTTATAGAAAAAATTTTCAAAATTTTATTTCTGTAGAAAATTTTTTCAAAATTTTATTTCTATAGAAAATATTGTCCAAATTTTATTTCTATAGGAATTTGTAGCAAAATTTTATTCCTATAGAAAATTTTGTCAAAATTTTAATTCTATAGAAAATTTTAGCAAAATTTTATTTCTATAGAAAATTTTGTCAAAATTTTATTTCAATAGAAAATTTTGTCAAAATTTTATTTCGATAGAAAATTTTGACAAAATTTTATTTCTATAAAAAATTTTGTCAACATTTTTTTTTCTATAGAAAATTTTGTCAAAATTTTATTTCTATAGAAATTTTTATCAAAATTTTATTTCTATAGAAAATATTGTACAAGTTTTATTTCTATAGAAAATTGTGTCAAATTTTTTTTTTCTATAGAAAATTTTACTAAAATTTTATTTCTATAGAAGATGTTGTCAAAATTTTATTTCTATAGAAAATGTTGTCAAAATTTTATTTCTATAGAAAATTTTATTAAAATTTTATTTCTATAGAAAATTTTGTCAACATTTTATTTCTATATAAAATGTTGTCAAAATTTTATTTCTATAGAAAATTTTGTCTAAATTTTATTTCTATAGAAAGTTTTGTCAGAATTTTATTTCTATAGAAAATTGTGTCAAAATTTTATTTCTATAGAAAATTTTGTCAAAATGTTATTTCTATAGAAAATTTTGTCAAAATCTTTTTTTATAGAAAATTTTTTTAAAATTTTATTTTCATAGAAAATTTTGTCAAAATTTTATTTCTATAGAAAATTTTGTCAAAATTTTATTTCTATAGAAAATTTTGTCGAAATCTTATAACTTAGTAAATTTTGTTAACATTTTATTCTTTAACAAATTTTCGTAGAAATTTTATTTCTATGCAAATCTTGTCGAAATTTTGCTTCTATAGAAAATATTGTCGAAATTTTATTTTTTTTTTTCAACAAATTTCGTCAAAATGTTATTTTTTAGAAAATGTCGTCAAAATTTTATGTTGATTGAATATTTTGTCGATTTTTTTTAGCATATTCCACCTAAATTTTAATTCCTAGAAGATATCGTCGAAATTTCATTTCTATAGAAAATTTAGTAGAAATTTTATTCCCATGGAAATGTCCTCCAAATTGAATTTCTATAGACAATTTCGTCGAAATTGTATTTCTATAGAAAATGTTGTCGAGATTGTATTTCTATAGAAAATTTCATCGAAATTTTATTGCTTAGCAAATTTTGTCGAAGTTTTATATCTTTAAAAAATTTCGTAGAAATTTTGTTCCCATACAATTTTCGTCGAAATTTAACCCTTTCTTTCTAAGTGGACATCGGTAGTGAAAGGGTTAATTTCCATAAAAATTTCGTCGAAATTATATTTGAATTGAAAATTTCGTTTTTTATAGAAAATTTCGTCGAAATGTTATTTCCATGGAAAATTTTGTCGTAATTTTGTTTCTGTAGAATCCCTACGGGAAATGGATCAAACACAGGACCCCTTAGAAAATTTCATTTAATCTAGTATGTTTGTAAAGGCATATATAGCAACTACGTACTAATTTCTAAAGAGTGCCCACAATTTTGTCCACCACTGTACATTGCATATATCTGTCCCATAAGAATGCACAAAATTTTTTTTACAAAACAGCCCTTTTTCCCAGAGGATTATTACTCAATGTGGGGTTTCAAATGCATTTTCTAGTTAGTTTTCTTTCAGTTGTTTTTGTTTCGGGTAACATTTTTACCATATATATTCCTAGTATCTATTAAATGCATTTGCCATAGCGAACTTGTATCTATGTTATTTTTCAAATATATGTACATGAGTAGGTTGTTAACATTTTTGTGTTTTCTATAGAAGAAAAAGTATGTCTCGTATACGCCTTGGGCCATACTTGTTTGGCTAAGAGACATCAGAAGTGTTTATAAAATATGTTATAATGCAACTTGTATATGGGGATTTCCGTAACAAAAACGCATCGGATATTATCAAGTTCTCTCTCTAATGGGTGGTGGTACTAGTGAAGGAGGCACACCTATTAAATTTGTTTATGTCGTTGCTGATTGTAAGCAAAGACCTTGGTGTCTATGTATTTGCAATATTAAATGGATTACAATTTTATATTTTCATATAAAGGCTGGAAGTGACATCTCAATAATGGCCAAAAGTGACATGTGTGTAGCAATACATTTAAAAAAACAATTATATACGGCCGTAAGTTCGGCCAGGCCGAAGCTTTTGTACCCTCCATCATGGATTGCGTAGAAACTTCATCTAAACACTGCCATCCACAATCGAATGCCGATGGCAAGGTATCTTAAAACCTCCATCTTCTAAATTGTATGTAAGTCCATACGTGATATATATTAAATCAAAAAAGATCGATCCAATACGTATATAATTCAGTTTGACAAAGTAGACATAAAATTTTTTTTTATAGAAATAAAATTTTCACAAAATTTTGACAAAATTTTCTATAGAAAGAAAATTTTGACAACAATTTCTAGAGAAATAAAATTTTGACAAAATTTTCTATAGAAATAAAATTTTGACCAAATTTTCAATAGAAATAAAATTTTGGTAGATTATTTTTGGCTCTAGTGGCAACCATGATTACGAACCGATATCGACCAATTTTTGTGTGATTGGACCAATTTTGGTATGGTTGTTAGCGACCATATACTAACACCACGTGCCTAATTTGAACCGGATCGGATGAATTTTGTTCCTCCAAGAGGCTCCGGAGGTCAAATCTGGAGAATGTTTTATATGGGGGCTATATATAATTATAGACCGATATGGACCAATTCTGGCACGGTTGTTAAAGATCATATACTAACACCATTTTCCAAATTACAACCGGATTGGATGAAAATTGCTTCTCTTGGAGACTTCGCAAGCCAAATCTGGGGATCGGTTTATATGGGGGCTATATATAATTATGAACCGATGTGGACCAATTTTTGCATGGTTGTTAAAGACCATATACCAATATCATGTACCAAATTTCAGGCGGATCGGTTGAAATTTGCTTCTCTTTGAGGCTCCGCAACCCAAATCTGGGGATCGGTTTATATGGGCGCCATATATAATTATGGACCGATGTGGACCAATTTTTGCACGGTTGTTAGAGACCATATACCAATACCATGTACCAAATTTCAGCCGGATCGGATGCAATTTGCTCCTCTTTGAGGCTTCGCAAGCCAAATCTGGAGATCGGTTTATATGGGGTCTATATATAATTATGAACCGATGTGGACCAATTTTTGCATGGTTGTTGGAGACCATATACCAACATCATGTACGAAATTTCAGCCGGATCGGATGAAATTTGCTTCTCTTTGAGGTTCCGCAAGCCAAATCTGGGGATCGGTTTATATGGGGGCTATATATAATTATGGACCGATGTGGACCAATTTTTGCATGATTGTTAGAGACCATATACCAACACCATGTACCAAATTTCAGCCAGATCGGATGAAATATGCTTCTCTTAGATGCTACACAAACCAAATCTGGGGATCGGTTTATATGGGGGCTATATATAATTAAGGACCGATATGGACCAACTTTGCATGGTTGTTAGAGACAATATACCAACAACATGTACCAAATTTCAGCCGGATCGGATGAAATTTGCTTCTCTTTTAGGCTCCGCAAGCCAAATCTGGAGATCGGTTTATATGGGGGCTATATATAATTATGGACCGATGTGGACCAATTTTTGCATGGTTGTTAGAGACCATATACCAACATCATGTACCAAATTTCAGCCGGATCGGATGAAATTTGCTTCTCTTTGAGGTTCCGCAATCCAAATCGGGGGATCGGTTTATATGGAGGCTATATATAATTATGGACCGATGTGGACCAATTTTTGCATGATTGTTAGAGACCATATACCAACACCATGTACCAAATTTCAGCCAGATCGGATGAAATATGCTTTTCTTAGATGCTCCACAAGCCAAATCTGGGGATCGGTTTATATGGGGGCTATATATAATTATGGACCGATGTGGACCAATTTTTGCGTGGTTGTTAGAGACCATATACCAACACCATATACCAAATTTCAGCCGGATCGGATGAAATATGCTTCTGTTAGAGGCTCCACAAGCCAAATCTGAGGGTCCCTTTATATGGGGGCTATACGTAAAAGTGGACCGATATGGCCCATTTTCAATACCGTCCGACCTACATCGATAACAACTATTTGTGCCAAGTTTCAAGTCGATAGCTTGTTTCGTTCGGAAGTTAGCGTGATTTCAACAGACGGACATGCTTAGATCGACTCAGAATTTCACCACGATCCAGAATATATATACTTTATGGGGTCTTAGAGCAATATTTCAATGTGTTACAAACGAAATGACAAAGTTAATATACCCCCATCCTATGATGGAGGGTATAATAATTAGATTTCCTTTATTTTGAAAATTTGGTTATATTCAATTCCTTGCAATGAGTCTCTCTATTGTTTTTAAATGATAGTGATGGTGATGGAAAAAATTGATCCTTTTTTTACACGGAAAAAGTTATGAAAATTTTAGTAGCAAACATAACTAATATGAAATAAAAAATATAATTAATTAAAAAATAACGGGTATCTCAAAAACTGTTTAATAAAAAAATGTAAACTTCATATTCGAATTCATATAAATAAAAATACATAAGAAAAGTCACCTCTCATCATATGTACGTGAAAAAAAAATATTTTGTAAACTACCATTATATTTTAATTAAACTGTTAATAGGTGATAGTGTTTTCGGTGTATTTATTATTTTTTTTTTGCATTTTTTAAAAATCTTAGAAAAAATCAAAGTTGCTGGCAACAGTTCTGTAACATGATTGGGCAGCGCAGTTGCAGAATGATACCATCGTTAGGGCAAACACTATTTTAGTAGTGGTTATCATTAAAAGATACAGAATACCACTATTGAAATATGTAACTACGTTGAAATTTTATTTATATAGAAAATTTCGTCGACAATTTCTTAAAAATTCAAAATCTCTTTGAAAGTTTATTTTAATAAAAAATTTCGTCAAAATTTTATTTCGATTATTATTATTACGATAGAAATTTTTAACGAAATTTTATTTGTATACATTTTTTTTCAAATTTCATTTCTATACATTTCTTTTTAATTTTATTTCTCTAGAAAATTTCGCAGATGTTTCTTTTGTATAGCACATTTCGTAAAAATTATTATTGTCTTTTTTTATTTTTTTTAATTTTGCCGAAATGTTATTTCTTTTGTTTTGAAACAAGATTAAAACAAGTAAGTAAAGTAGAAAGTCGGGCGGGGCCGAGTATATCATACCCTAAACCACCCTTACTGAATTAGTAATCATAAGCATTTGTGGGGTAACATTGATATAGGTCTGGGAGATAAACCGCGGTTGAATATTTAAGAAAATTAAGGGGTACATATTTATGGGTGCTTTGTCTCAATCTGACTATAGCTCATAGTCAGTGTCGCCAGGGAAAATGTTCGCTTTACCCTACAAGGACAAAAAAATTCCCTACTTTCCCATACATTCCCAAACAATTTTCCCTACAAAATATTTCGTTAAATTTAAACAAACTTTAGAAAACAAAAACCTAGAAAAAAATTTGTATTACCACCACGGTTGCCACATTTGGTAGAATTCTACCAAAAATAGTTTTTTTTTGTTAAATCTCTATAGAAATAAATTTTTTTCTATAAACTCATTTTTTTGAGAAATTTTTCTATAGAAATAAAATTTTGATAATAAATTCTATAGAAATAAAATTTTGAGAAAAAATTCCATAGAAATCACATTTTGAAATTTTTTGTTTTATAGAAATAATATTTTGAAAAAATTTCTATAGAGATACAATTTTGACAAAATTTTCTATAGAAATAAAATGTTGACAAAATTTTCTACAGGAATAAAGTTTTGACAAAAATTTTTATAAAAATATTTGTTTGGTAGATTTGTGGTAATCTTCAAATTTTGTTAGATTTTTTTTGGCACGAGTGGTAACTGTTGTTACCACACATTGTTTGTTACCACACACTTGCCGGCTTTTAATTTCCTCCTCTAGAGCCACCAAAATGTAAAAATCCCTACATTGTGGTCCTACGTCTCTACAAGACGCTAAATAAAGGGTGATTCTTTTGAGGTTAGGATTTTCATGCATTAGTATTTGACAGATCACGTGGGATTTCAGACATGGTGTCAAAGAGAAAGATGCTCAGTATGCTTTGACATTTCATCATGAATAGACTTACTAACGAGCCACAACGTCGAATTTTCAGTGAATGGGCCCTAGAAAAGTTGGCAGAAAATCCGCTTTTTTATCGACAAATTTTGTTCAGCGATGAGGCTCATTTCTGGTTGAATGGCTACGTAAATAAGCAAAATTGCCGCATTTGGAGTGAAGAGCAACCAGAAGCCGTTCAAGAACTGCCCATGCATCCCGAAAAATGCACTGTTTGGTGTGGTTTGTACGCTGGTGGAATCATTGGACCGTATTTTTTCAAAGATGCTGTTGGACGCAACGTTACGGTGAATGGCGATCGCTATCGTTCGATGCTAACAAACTTTTTGTTGCCAAAAATGGAAGAACTGAACTTGGTTGACATGTGGTTTCAACAAGATGGCGCTACATGCCACACAGCTCGCGATTCTATGGCCATTTTGAGGGAAAACTTCGGAGAACAATTCATCTCAAGAAATGGACCGGTAAGTTGGCCACCAAGATCATGCGATTTGACGCCTTTAGACTATTTTTTGTGGGGCTACGTCAAGTCTAAAGTCTACAGAAATAAGCCAGCAACTATTCCAGCTTTGGAAGACAACATTTCCGAAGAAATTCGGGCTATTCCGGCCGAAATGCTCGAAAAAGTTGCCCAAAATTGGACTTTCCGAATGGACCACCTAAGACGCAGCCGCGGTCAACATTTAAATGAAATTATCTTCAAAAAGTAAATGTCATGGACCAATCTAACGTTTCAAATAAAGAACCGATGAGATTTTGCAAATTTTATGCGTTTTTTTTTAAAAAAAAGTTATCAAGCTCTTAACAAATCACCCTTTATTAGAAAAAACCTACATATAGGGAATTTCCCCTACTTGTAGCAACACTGGCTGTAGTTGATATTGCACCTACGGGGTTAGTATGCGACTAATATTGAGCCCATTATTAAAAAAGAGAAAACCGCTTCAATTAATGTGGGTAATAAATCCAAATTTTAAAAATCGAGCAATATTCTTATAAGAGCTACAAGTACGTATAAATACGATCGGCTAGTACATCAAAATTTTAAATTTGAGTAACATTGGTTAATACATAAGAGTATTATGGCCAAATTTGGGAAAATCGAGCGATGCATATACATATATGGAAGCTATATGTAAATCTGAACCAATTTGCATAATATTTTGCAGGCTTGATTAATACCACAAAAGGTTACCTTGTGCAAAATTTGTGTAAGGTCAGTTAAGAAATGAGGCCTCTATGGT
This sequence comes from Haematobia irritans, assembly GCF_050003625.1. NCBI lineage: Eukaryota > Metazoa > Arthropoda > Insecta > Diptera > Muscidae > Haematobia > Haematobia irritans. Next base: position 165,400,206 of record NC_134399.1, on the reverse strand, counting down.
CAAACATAAGGGGCAAATTTTTTAAAATCTGACGATGGGTGCTATATCTACATCAGAAGCGATTTCGATTAAATTTTGCACATACCGTTAGTACTATGGAGTACTGGATATAGCCAACTTTGAGTAAGATCGGATAAAAAATAAGGGTTCTATGGCCAAATTTGGGAAAATCGGTCTATACATATATATGGGAGCTATAGCTAAATCTGAACCGATATCGACAATTTTTTGCACATATAGTTAGTGCTATAGAAGATTACATTTAGCCAACTTTGAGTAATATCGGTTGATAAATAAGGGTTTTATGGCCAAATTTAGAAAAACCGGGCGCTACATATATATGGAGCTATATCTAAATCTGAACCGATTTTGATGAAATTTTGCAGACTTAAAGGGTGATGCAGAAGATTATTTTATGCTAAATTTTACGACGATCGGTTAGTAAAAAAGTGCAAAGTGACCCCATTTGTCAAAATCGGGCGATACATATATATGGGAGCTATATCTAAATTTGATCCCATTTCTTCCAAATTCAATAGCGTTCGTCCTTGTACCAAAAAAACTCCCTGTACCAATCCAAATCCGGAATTTTGAATGATAGCCCTTAGTGTTTCCTACCGTCTGGAGTCTCTTTGGCATTGAGTGGGTTAGGGTTTTCATCAAATATACGGCAATTGAGCTCCAAACATCCATAAGGACGTTTTTGAGAGTTTCTTTTGTAAAAATATTAAAGTTCTTCAGCTTTGTTTTCATAAATATCCATAGGTGTTCCATTAGATTCATATCCGGGCCCTGCAGAGAGTAAACTAAATTACATAAAACAAGTATATACAGTAGTAAGCAGAGATGGTCTGTATCAAACTTTTTTAGGTTTGCGACTGTCGCAAAGTTGTAAACGTCGTAAACGTCACATACGAGTCGTAAATGTAGAAAAAGTAACAAAAGTCGCAAACTGAAAATACTTTAGTCGCTATACCTATGCAGCGAATTCGATGATATCCAAGACGATGGTAGGTGCGAAGAAGTTTCAATTCTTAGGAATGTTCACAATTTTCGGTTTTAGTCCCCACATTTTCCCTATTGCCTTTTGCACGAGTACAGGGTAACCGTGGATTTTCTCGTCCTTTCTTAGCTTTAAGTTCAGTCTCCTGTCCAATATAACTCCAAGGTATTTTACACACTCACTAACGGGAATTTCGATACCACCTAAGAAAATAGGCTTGACCATGGGAAAACTTTCACAAATTTCTGCAGAAACTCACAGCAAATGCTGTCAAACTAAATTAAAAAATGTTTAGGATTTCTTCTATTCAAAATTTGGTTTTCTACAGTAGGTTTACGAGTTTTGCGACATACGTATTATACCGTCGCAAACGTATGTCGCAAAAGTCACAGTTTGTGACAGGCCAACCCTGGTAGTAAGTTCGGCCGGGCCGAATTTTAAATACCCACCACAATGAATTAAATATAATAGTTCCGTTTGAAAATTTTAGGGGGTTTTATGACACTTACAAGAGATGTTCATAAACATCTCTTGTAAGTGTGCACGAAAATGAAGAAATAACGCCTTGATTTGAATTCTAAAAGCTGTAAATTTTCAGCCCAATTATTTAAATGATTGCGAGAAGTACAATCTGGATATTTCGCATTCAGTTTCAAGCAATTTTCATGATCAGTGCGCCTTCTGCACCCTCAAGAAGTGAAATCAGTGTATATGGAGGCCTTACCAAATGGACCGATAAAACTAAATCATATACACTTTGTTATGGGTCTATGGGTTCGGTGTAATGGGGTCTATACCATAACATACACACAGTATTCAGCACATCTAATTGCAGTTCTAGAATCTAGACCCCAAATCGGAGGGCCGGTTTATAAGGGGGCTATATCCAAAAACTGTACCGATACACAATATATTTGGCACACCTATTTATGGTCCTAGAATACCTCTAGATTTCCAATTTCAGGCAAATTGGATGAAAACTACGGATTCTAGAAGCCCAAAAAGTGAAATCGGGAGATCGGTTTATATGGGGGCTATATAAAAACACTGTCCGATAATCACTATTTTCGCCACACCTCTTTATGCTCCTAGAATACCTCTAGATTTCCAAATTCAAGCAAATTGATACGAATTATAGAAGCCCAAGAAGTAAATTCGGGAGATCGGTTTATATGGGGGCTATATCAAAACATGGTCCGATAATCACCATTTTCGGCACACCTCTTTATGGTCCTAGAATACCTCTAGATTTCCAATTTCAGCCAAATTGGATAAAAACTACGGATTCTAGAAGCCCAAGAAGTAAAATCGGGAGATCGGTCTGTATGGGGGCTATATAAAAACATGGACCGATACTCACCATTTTCGGCACCCCTCTTTATGGTCCTAGAATACCTCTAGATTTCCGATTTGAGGCAAATTGGGTAAAAATGACGTATTCTAGAAGCCCATGAAATAAAATCGGGAGATCGGTCTGTATGGTGGCTATATCAAAACATGGACCGATACTCACCGTTTTCGGCACACGTCTTTAGGGTCCTAGAATACCCCTAGATTTCAAATTTCAGATAAATTGAATAAAAATTACGGATTCTAGAAGCCCAAGAAATAAAATCGGGAGATTGGTCTATATGGTGGATATATCAAAACATGGACCGATACTCACCATTTTCGGCACACCTCTTTATGGTCCTAGAATACCTCTAGATTTCCAATTTCAGGCAAATCGGATAGAAAATACACTTTCTAGACGCCCAAGAAGCAAAATAGGGAAATCGGTTCATATGGGAGCTATACCAAAACATGGACCGATAGGTACCATTTTCGGGGCACTTTTTGATGGTCCCAAAATACCTCTAGGTTTCCAATTACAGGCAAATTGGATAAAATCAACGGTTGTTATAAGCCCAAGACCCTAAATCGGGAGATCGGTTTATATGGGGACTATATCAAAACTTGGACCGATATAGCCCATCTTCGAATTTGACTTGCCTGCAAACAAAAGACGAATATGAGCCATATTTCAGGACGATAGCGCCATTATTGAAGGCTGTAGCGGGATTACAACAGACAGACAGACGGATTACAACGTGTACCGAAAACGTTTTTCTTTTGTTAGAGTTTTTTGAATTGCTTCGAAAAGTATACACTTTTATCACCAAAAAATTCGTTTGTTACAAAATTTTTATTTTTTCAGTAAAAAAAGTTATTTTTGAACCAACAACACAGTCCATTTCGTTTATATCAAACACTGTTCTTTTCTAAATTTAGGTCTTTAATAAGACACATTTTACAGTTCATGGTAAAAATTTAATATAGTAGAATGTAATGTTGAAAATTTTTTCGGAATCTTCCGATCATATCTGGAATATATATAAAAAAAAAAAAACTTTGGTCGAAGCAGGGATCGAACCCACGACCCTTGGCATGCAAGTCAGACGTAGCAACCATTGCTCCACGGTGCCCAACTAAATGTATTTTTCTGTTAAATAAACTTTGTTTAATCGGCTCGTGGGCGCCGCAAGCTATGCTATATAAATATAACTTAGTTATATGGGTAATTATCTATTGATGAAAATAACGGCTACATGGCTCAGTGGATAGTGTGTAGGCTTACAAATTGCATGGTCCGCGGTTCGATTCTCCGTCCAGGCTAAAGGTAAAAAAATTTTAGAATTTATAAAATCGTATAATTCCTTCTACATTGTTTGTGTTACAGAAAAAGGTGCTAAGAACTAAAAAACTTCGTGGAAGTGGGAAAGATGTGAGGGAAAATGCAATTAGCCAGAAAAATTTTTTTTGAGTTAGTCTTTATGAAATTGTTTTTACATCCTGGAAAAGAATAAACGTTTATCACAAAAAAATATACTTTTCTTCCAAATACACTTCCTTTCAACGAAAAGCAAATGAGAAACGAACTTTGCTTGTCTAAAATTTCGTTTGGGAGGAAAGAATTATTTTTTTGCGTGTATATCGTCTTAGAATTTCTCCCTGATCAAGAATATATATACTTTATATGGTCGGAAATCGATATTTCGATGTGTTACAAACGGAATGACAAACTTATTATACCCCCGTCACCATTCTATGGTGGTGGGTATAAAAATAGATAAACAAATGGATTGAACTACAAAGGTATATGAAAATAGCTTAAAAACTGCAGTATTCATTTAGGCAATTTTTATTGAAGTAAATTTCTTATGTTTGTGATAGAAGTCAAACCATCTCAAACCGGTGTGAACGGTTTGAGATGAAATGTCATCTCAAAATGAGAAAACGAATATTCCCATAATTTCATTTTAGAAATATCTTGAAATATATCTTCCTATAAAAATATTCAATAATATTTAAATACCATCTATAATACGAATAAAAAATTATCCATCCATGTTTCGTATACGAACTCATTTGTATGCAAAATATCTTCTTTTTAATTTACTTCTGTTTCTTTTTTTCTGGTAAGATTAGTTCTCTTTGTTGTTTTTTTTTTCATATTCAAGAAAAGTGTTAACAATGCTCAAATACTACAAAGATATTTACATTAACATTGCATTCACTAACTATCCGTGAGACCTCAACCTCCTTTCCATGTCCATGTATCAAGAGCATTTATCTCTTTAACTGTTGATAAATGAAAATTACAAAAAACAGAAAAATCTACAACACCAGCAAAAAAAATTGAAATTAAAAAACACACGGCCAGAAAAACAAAAACGAAACGCATTACAACATCGTTGACATAATTTCAAGCTTGTGTGTGTGTATTTTTTTTTTTGTTTTCATTTCTGTTATGCTCTTTGCTGTGTAATATGACGGTTATGTTTACAAATGTTTGTTTTGCGTTTTTATTTTGTCTTTATTCTAACTGTCATGGTCTGTCGGTTTTTCTGGCTAGCTGTCTGTCTTTCTATCTGTCTCTTTATTTGATTTATATATTTTTCTGTTATTAAGCCTGTCACACCCCGTTACCGTGTGATTATGTTTTCAGTGTAAGTGTGTGTGACAAATGATTTGAGTGACTGGTAAAAAAAAAAGAATTTTTTGTGAGTTAGGTTTACACCATCTAAGGCATTCCTTTGAGTATCGTAGAGGTCCCATTGCAGATTGTGCTAAGCTTTTAGCAGTGCTGTTGAATGAAACCAGCTCCACTGAAGGATTATTATCATTAGCTGTTTTGTACTTAACAGTCCTTTTGCTTTAACAGAAAAGTTCTCATCGTGTTTTTGGATTTAAAACGATGTAAATACGAAAGCTTTTTGGGTTTGTGTCTCTGATCTGAGGAAAAGCACAGGACTATTTAAGCCAACGACTATAAGAAGCTTTAACCATATGGAAGAAATCTTTGCCTTACATATCCTTTTGTATAAGACATGTTACATTGTAGATGGCGCTTTAACAAAGAAAATTAGTTGAATATTTTAATATTAGCTCTATTTTATTATTTATTATTTATCAAAAGTATAGTCAATATACGAATAAAAGATAAAAACATAACTAACATTTGCTACTTAGGCTATCAGATAAGACTCTCTTCATATAATTTCATGAAAAAAAAAATACAAGTAGAATTAAGGTTGCTGATATGTTATACAAAAAAGGAAGCGAGAAGTTTTAAACGTCGATAACGTCATATACCTGTATGAAACGTAAAAAACGTAGTAAATTTTAAACATATTTACAGGATCCTTAAATTTATTTCACAAACAATTTTCAATATTCTAAAGGTAGAATTACATACCAGAAATTTCAACTCTTCAATCATCGGACGCATTGTACACATTGAACGTACAATGCGTCCGATGATTGAAGAGTTGAAATTTCTCTTTGAAATCAAAAGCTCGAATAGTCTGTAGCAAACAGAAAAAAATCAACCCTTCCATTAACGCACGGATTGACGCATGGTGTGTAATTCAAACTTAAGGCATGAAAACGTCACATTGAAGGTTAGGTTAGGTTAGGTGGCAGCCCGATGTATCAAGCTCACTTAGACTATTCAGTCCATTGTGAACTTCTCTCTTATCACTGAGTGCTGCCCGATTCCAAGTTAAGCTCAATGACAAGGGACCTCCTTTTTATAGCCGAGTCCGAACGGCGTTCCACATTGCAGTTAAACCAATTAGAGAAGCTTTGAAACCCTCAGAAATGTCACCAGCATTACTGAGGTGGGATAATCCACCGCTGAAAAACTTGTTGGTGTTCGGTCGAAGCAGGAATCGAACCCACGACCTTGTGTATGCAAGGCGGGCATGCTAACCATTGCACCACGGTGGCTCCCTAAACGTTGAAGTATTTTAGTATTTGTTTTATAAAAAATAATATTTTAAAATTTTTACTCAAAAAAAAATTGCATTGAAGGCGTGTGAAAACGTATGAATGCAAAGCGTTTTCAAGTTGTTGAAACTGTTGTGGCAAAAATCGGACTAACCTACAACGTGTGGGCATGCCAACCACGCTGATTTAAATTTGTAAACAATAAATTTGTAAACAAGATTTTAATATGGTTATGTTAAATCCAACTGACAATAGTACGCTTATAAATTTTTGCCTTATGCCGGTCGATATTATCATTTTCTCATACCCTTCACCATTACTGTGGTACAGGTATAATAAGTTTGTGCATTTGTATGTAACGCCAAGAAGGAAAAGTCTGAGACCCATCGTTTAGTATACCGATCGTCTTAGAATTAAATTCTAAGTCGATTTAGCGTTGTCCGTCTGTCTGCCCATCCGTCCGTCTGTTCATGCATTTTTGTGTGCAAAGTACAGGTCACAGTTTAAGTCCGATCGTCATAAGGTCGTTTTTTGGGACAAAGAAAATCGCTATTGATTTTGGAAAAAATCGGTTCAGATTTAGATATAGCTGCCATATATATTTATCCCCGATCTGGTCATAATTGGCGTGTTTATTAACCGATGTTCTTCAAATTCAGTACATCCGAATATTTTATGAGTCTCGAAAAACTTGCAAAATATCAGCCAAATCGGTTCAGATTTAGATATAGCTCCCATATATATCTTTCGTCCGATTTAGACTCATAAGACCACAGAGGCCAAAGTTTACTACCGATTTTCGTGAAATTTTGCATAGGGAGTAGAATTGACATCCTGCCAATACTTGGTAAATTCTATTGAAATAGGTTCAGATTTAGATATAGCTCCCATATATATCTTTCGTCCGATTTGCACTTATATGGCCTCAAAATCCAGAGTTTTGTCGTGATTTGGTTCAAATTTTGCACAAGGCGTACGTTTAACAGTATCGGTAAGTGTGCCAAACTTGGTTGAAATCTGTTCAGATTTAGATATAGCTCCCATATATATCTTTCGCCCGATTTACACTCAAACGACCACGGGGGCCAGAGTTATACTCCCATTTACGTGAAATTTTACAGAGATAGCAGAATTATTATTCCAATTATGCATGTCAAATTTAGTCAAAATCGGTTCAGATTACATATGGCTCCCATATATATGTACACCAGAGTTGGGAAAATATGGTAGACTATTTCATATTTTAGACCCATTTTCAATGGGATTTTTCTCCAATTGACTGGTTAGTATCCACAGAGAATATATTTAATATGATATTCAAGTGTGTCAAGTTTGAGCTAATTTGGTTCAGATTTAGATAAAGCCGCCATATATTCATTTTTCCGGTTTATATAAATAGGGCCAAAATTCCCACACTTTACACAAAATTCTGTGATGTTTTCCCCATATCTGGGCCATATCCTACACACTGTAATGCCATAATTTCCACAGAACGGTTGAGTATTAAATAAGGCTCCAAGTCGCCCGACTTGACCAAATAATATATCACAACCCACACTTGACCACATATCTTGGCGAGATCTAACCAATATCCTTGTAAAATCGTCACTGCTGAGTGCAAAAATTGTACATATTACTCAAATTGTCTTATATCTCGAATACATAAGTATGGCCTGATAAATCATAAATGCTCTTTTGTACAATTGTATTAAAAATTCTCTAGCTTCATATTTCCCATATTGTTTTACTAACAATGTGTTTTATCCCAGGGCGTTAGCCGATTTCAATTTTAATTCTAGAGTTTTTGTAGAAGTACAAAAAATTGTCTCCATTATAAGTATTTGTTTCTGGAAATGCAAACCTTTATATAGCTCCCAGCAAATTTGAAGTAGTTGAGATAGTAACACAAATGTTGGTCCACATAGTCGTGAAGGGTATAATATAGTCGGCCCACCCGACTTTAGGTTTTACTTACTTTTTTTATAAGGAATAATTGACCTACACAAAAAAAAAATATTTTTGTGTGCACGTCGTTAATTGATCCAATTAATTGAAATGTCACAAAAATGATAGTATCAATTAAAAAATTAATTGAAAATTATTTAAAAAATTAATTGATACTCTTAATATTTGTTTCAATTAAAAAAAATTTTGAATCAATTAAACTTTTAATTGAATATTTTTTAAAACTCAATTAAGACTTTAATTGGAATAATTTTCGTGATTTTTTTTTTTTTGTGTACTAGTGAACCGATCTTTTTCACCACCTATGAATCGATCTTATTCAAATTCCGTACATCCGGCTGTTACGTGACTAAAGACTGCGAAATATCAGCCAAATTGGTGCAGATATTGATATAGATCTCAATATTTCTTTCGCCCGATATGTATTTATTTAATAACAGAGACCAGAGTCACCAGGATTTGCTTAAAATTTTGGTAAATGAGTTTAGATGTAGATATAAATACCATCTCTATCTTACGCCCGATATAGAAGTATCCCTCTATCTCTCTATCTTAGGTTAGGTTAGTTTAGGTGGCAGCCCGATGTATCAGGCTCACTTAGACTATTCAGTCCATTGTGATACCACATTGGTGAACTTCTTGCTTATCACTGAGTGCTGCCCGATTCCATGTTAAGCTCAATGACAAGGGACCTCCTTTTTATAGCCGAGTCCGAACGGTGTTCCACATTGCAGAGAAACAACTTGGAAAGCCTCGGAAATGTCACCAGCATTACTGAGGTGGGAGAATCCACCGCTGAAAAACTTTGTGGTGTTCGGTCGAAGCAGGAATCGAACCCACGAACTGGCGTATGCACGACGGGCATGTTAACCATTGCACCACGGTGGCTCTATCTTACGCCTGATATAGAAGTACAGTCGAAGCTCAGTTTTACAAACGATGTATTGTCAGGCTCTTTCGTTATTAAAAAAATATTCAAAATCGCAAAAAATATTTAAAATTTTAAAATATGTACAACGGCGCTTAAAAATAAACTCTTAAAAAAAAATATTACCTTAACATATCGATATTTTTATACCCATCAACATAGGACTATGAGGAGTAAATAAGCTAGCCATTGGATGTAACACATCAAACCATCAATTTCGACTATATGATCAGTGAGAAATTCTAATTTAACTACGTCCGCCTGTCTGTCTGATGTTATCACTCTAGAGCTTTCTATTATTGAGCTATCGTTGTAAATTTGAAATTTGTTTTCAAGCTGGTAAAGCTCGAAGGATTTGATTTAATCCCCAAATAAACCCTTGTCTTGTCCATTTAGCCTGTAATTAGAAACATAGGGGTATTTTAGATCCTTAACTGGTGAGTATAAGTCCATATTCTGGTATAACTCCCACATAGTCCCATCTGTCATTTTAAGTTCCTGAGCACATATAACACTCCAAATTTAGATAAGTCAAAGTTTAAATAAATTGAAAAATAATCCGTTACGACGTTATTTTTGTCAGTTATCCATGGTATTGGGTATTTAATATTCGGCTTGGGCGAACTTACGACCGTATTTATTTGTTATCTCAGGACCTTGTTTTTTGACTCATTTTTTAATGCACCGATTACCTCCTAATTGATAAACGCAGTGAAGTTGTAGTTGTTTTTTTATACCCTCCACTATAGGATGGGGGTATATTAACTTTGTCCTTCAGTTTGTAACACATCGAAATATTGCGCTAAGACCCCATAAAGTATATATATTCTGGGTCGTTGTGAAATTCTGGGTCGATCTGAGCATGTCCGTCCGTCCGTCTGTTGAAATCACGCTATGTTAACTTCCCAACGAAACAAGCTATCGATTTGAAACTTGGCACAAGTAGTTGTTATTGATATAGGTCGGATAGTATTGCAAATGTGCCATATCGGTCCACTTTTACGTATAGCCCCCATATAAACGGACCCCCAAATTTGGCTTGCCGATCCTCTAAGAGAAACAAATTTCATCCGATCCGGCTGAAATTTGGTACATGGTGTTGGTATATGGTTTCTTACAACCATGCAAAAATTGGTTCACATCGGTCCATAATTATATATAGGCCCCATATAAACCGATCCCCCGATTTGGCTTGCTGAGCCTCTAAGAGAAACAAATTTCCTCGGATCCGGCTGAAATTTGGCACACGGTGTTAGTATATGGTCTCTAGCAACCATGCAAAAATTGATCCACATCGGTCCATAATTATATATAGCCTACATATAAACCGATTCCCAGATTTGACTTGCTGAGCCTCGTGGAAGAGCAAAATTCAACCGATTCGGTTGAAAATCGGTACGTGGTGTTAATATATGGCCTCAAACACCCATGCAAAAATTTTTCGAAATCGGTTCATAATTACACTAGCCAACAGTCGTTTTGTGAATTGGTCCTAGCATAATTTTTCTCATTGATTTTGACCTACTAAACACGAAAATGAGTTTTAAAAAATTTTCTGTCGATTGGTTTTCGAGATACAAATTTTTGAACTTTTTTTTTAATGTTTGGAGGTACACTTACAATTTTGAGCATATCTTTCGTCTTCTGTGGCCTATTTGATCCTACTACTACTCAAATTAAAGAAAATTGAGCCGTCTACAACTCATTCTCAGAAAATTTTCAAATCGGATAAGTAGTTTGGATGCTGGCGGCTTAAAAAGATTAAAAAACGGCGTTTTTTTAGTAAAAATGTGGTAGAAAAAAACCATATAAAAATTCATATAAAATAAAAAACACGATGCTAACAGCAATTTTTACGTATAGCTGAAATTTTTACAAAGAAAATAAGCCCTTATTTAACATCGTACAACAAATAGCGGACTTATATTTTTTTTGGTAAAAGACCGAAAAGACCAAATCAACGCATCAACGTTGTTTTCCACATGGCATAAAATGTACAGTTATATCTTTGTTTCTACTCATTTTTTTGGCGTTGATTTGGTCTTTTCGGTCTTTTTTAGGTTTCAAGAGCAAACTGTTATTTTTGGGTGGTGACTATGTAACATGGTTTTCGCAACCATGTTATTTTCTCGGAAATCATGTATCTGATTTCGGCAAGCAGGTTATATTTGACGAGAAAATAAAATTTTAGTGACAAACATGTTACATGGTCACCATACAAAAATAACATTTTGCTCTTGAAACATGTTTGAGGTGATCATATTCCTTCTCTGCGTGTATGGACTAACTCACAATTTAGAAAACGAAGTTTGGAAGTTTAAAGATACCACAACCCAATTAATTCGATTGTGGAGGACAGTCTTACGTAGAAGTTTCTACGCAATCCACTGTGGAGGGTACATAAGATTCGGCGTGACCGAACTTACGGCCGTATATATTTGTTTATGATTAAAAGACTGTTCGTAAAATCAAACTTATTTTTTTTTTTTTGCAATCATTCGATATTTAGAATACTCCATGTAAAAAATTTTTAACGTTGCTTAAATTTGATTTTCACTAAATAGAATATTCGTTAAACAGAACTTCGACTGTATATGACAAACGAAGGCCAACGTTTTATTTTGAACTGATAATATAATTAAAATTTTAACTATGTGAGCCACATTTGGTTCAAATTGGTTTAGATTTAGATAAAGCTCCCATATATATGTACGTCTTATTTGGGAAATATGACAGAGAAAATCATATGTTACAATCATTTGCTAAGGGACTTTACGCCAATTGACTTGATATTTTACACATGCAATACATATAACTTTTTATTTAAGTGTGTCGAATTCGATCCAAATCGATTCAGATTTAAATAAGGTCCCCAAACATATGTTCTTCACATTTTAGACACAATTTCAGTGATGATTTCCCCATATTGTTGTTATATGTTATATATATTCGTGTGATGTATAATATTCGTGTGATGTATTTCCCACCTACATAACGAAAAGAATAAAATGAAACTTATTGTGATCGATCATTTTCTATGTGGTTTTTTTCAAACTTAAAATGCAACAAAAAGTAGATTTATATAAAATATTTTGTTCAATATTTCCGGTGCCCTTTGTATCTGTCCATGGGTTATGGTAAAATGTGTGTGGCTGCATACACACTCACTCATAAAATCGTTTGATGACAAATATTGGCCAAACATGACTAACCTAATGAACTATTCACCCCAAGGCGATAGGAACAAGGAAAAAGAATAAAGACGATATTCTTTAACAAACAAGAGCCTATAGTATTGCAGATAGTGTTATGGTGTGATATTGTTATATGGCATGGCATGATGTGGCGTATACGTAACATACTGCATCTTGTATACAACCAAAAAATCGTTACTCATACGTGCCATAGTACCCCCAAAAGAAATTCAACTCATGCAGTGAATGCCACACACAGCACTTGCTCGTACAGACACACACACTCACACACATACAGAAGCACTCACTTCAACGCAAAAGCTGATGATGTCTTTCGTAATGGCAAGCATTTTAATGAGCAACAAAAAACAAATAAGAGGCAAAAATCATTGACTCCATGACCGTATTAAATGCTGAACTTTTATTTTAAGCATTTCGTGTATATGTGCCGCATTTATTTCGCAACACTCAATGTCGTAAGTAATGACAACAACAAATGGACAATACTAAGGCAACACTTGAGAGATATTGAAAAACAATAAATATTAATACAATAACAAACATAACACAAGTACACGTCTTCGTAGACATGAACAGATATTCGCATTTAATGGAAACAGCAAAAAAAAAATGTGAAAATCAAGTCCATATGGTATTTAAGACTGAAATTCTTATACAACAAATCGTTTAAATTTTATAAATAATATAGTAAAAATTAAATAAATAAGAGATATCGCGTTTTTAATTACCACCTTCGTTACATTATTACAAAAAAGATTCTGAGAAAAATTTGCATCTCGTACCGAGAATAATGAGAATCAATGGTCACTAGGGTTTTTTTCCCCCGGGAACAGGATCCCGGGAATTTCCGGGAATTTGCTATTTTTTCGTTCCCGCTTTCCTGGGAATTAAGTGCGGGAATTCCCGAGAATTTTTCTTTAAAATATTTTATATATAATAGAGGATTTTGTATGGCAAATGACAATTGAAATCTAGTTAAAGTTGTTTTTGGCAGTATAATGTGAATGCCTATGGTACCAAGTAGTAGTAAAGGGTGGTTAAAATTTCAAGGGCCGATGTTGATTTTGAATAAAACACAAACTATTTAGGAAATTATTGTAATTTTATTTTATTATGATATATTGGTATTACTCAATTATGTATGGAACAAAATATTGGCCAAATGGGCGCCGGCACACCTCGGTGGCAAACCTTCATCCGATAGTCCAAATTTTCGATGACGCTGAGGCATAATGGAGGTTCTATGCCGTTAATGTGCCGAATTATCTCATACTTTAGCTCTTGAATTGTTGCTGACTTATCGACTTACACCTTTTCTTTTAAATAACTCCAAAGAAAAAAGTCCAACGGTGTCAAATCACATGATCTTGGCGGCCAATTGTGGCGATGTCAATTGGCCGCCAAGATCATGTTACGTGAGATAACACGGCCATTAAATTTGTTGCGCAAAAGAGCCATAGTTTCGTTAGCTGTGTGGCAAGTGGCACCGTCCTGCTGAAACCACATATAGTCCACATCCATATCTTCCAATTCGGGCCATAAAAAGTTCGTTATCATCTTACGATAGCGAACACCATTCACAGTAACTGCCTGACTGGCCTCATTTTGGAAAAAATAGGGTCCGACGATGCCGCCAGCCCATAAACCGCACCAAACAGTCACTCTTTGTGGGTACATTGGATTTTCGACAATCACTCTTGGATTCTCATTCGCCCAAATGCGGCAATTCTGTTTATTGGCGAATCCACTGAGGTGAAAATGTGCCTCATCACTGAAGATGATTTTCTTCGAAAATTGATCATCCACTGTTGCCATTTCTTGGAACCATTTAAGTAAGTCTGAGTAAGTCTGAAATAGAGAAATGTCAAATAAAATTCGAAAAATAACTTGGCGTTTAGGTGTGGTTCACATTCAACATCGGCCCTTACAATTTAACCACCATCTACTTGGCTTGTGGGACATACATAGTCGTAGGTTCTAGCCCAAATTCAAGGTTGTAGAGGATAACATCAATTTTCTTGAATTGATGCCCACTTAGACCAGTATAGGTCCATTGTGATCCCTCGATGTGATTTTTCCATCTTTCTCCTTCCGATGCGGTCCGCCTTGTCTCAGAAACTTCCACCCGCTCGTTCTCTGTGAAAGAAATCTCAGAATAACCAACCAGAGGCCCTGATGAATGCAAGTATGTTTCTTAAGCTGCATTCCCGCAGATCAGTGAGAGCCTGAAAGAAAAAGGAGCCCAGTATCTTGTTTCTTCTAAAGGATAAAGCTGGGCACTAAAACAGGAAGTGGTACGAGTCCTCAATTTTCTTGAATTGATGCCCACTTAGACCAGTATAGGTCCATTGTGATCCCTCGATGTGATTTTTCCATCTTTCTCCTTCCGATGCGGTCCGCCTTGTCTCAGAAACTTCCACCCGCTCGTTCTCTGTGAAAGAAATCTCAGAATAACCAACCAGAGGCCCTGATGAATGCAAGTATGTTTCTTAAGCTGCATTCCCGCAGATCAGTGAGAGCCTGAAAGAAAAAGGAGCCCAGTATCTTGTTTCTTCTAAAGGATAAAGCTGGGCACTAAAACAGGAAGTGGTACGAGTCCTCCGTACCACTCCTTTAAGTCCTTTAAGTCCTATTCTTACCATGTGTTTCCCAAGTGTGTTATGTCCTGTTATGATACCAATCAATGGCCGTAATTCCTCTCTGTTCATCGACAACAACATTTCACAGTTCCTACGTTTCTTTTCATGCCATATCAACTTGGTTTGCTCGCAACCATTCGAAGAGACACAACGCCATCGCCATTGCTCATCATATTCAACCTCTATCCTGTAATGACAAGAAGATAGTGGAGGAAAAACGTCTGCTAGGACGATGTTCGTTCCACGAGCATCCTTCATAGCCAGAACATCCGCTTTCTCATTTCCTATTATCCCATAGTGCACAGGTACCCAGCACAGAGTTATATTATGCTGTTCAGTGACTACCTTGAGTTCTCGGTGACAGCAGCTGACTACCCTAGACCTTATGTCAGCACCGCACAATGCGTGTATAGCTGCCTGGCTCTCGATGAAGAAGCTGATATTGCTTCTGAATAACGGCCTCATCAACAGCGACTCAGCAGCCTTTGTGATCGCAGAAATCTCAGCCTGAAAAATACTGCAATCACTATTCAGCATGTAAGACTCCCCTATTTTTAGTTCACTGTAATAGATTCCGCTGCCCGTTCCTCCCTACATCTTTGACCCGTCCGTATACATGTTCAGGGTTCCGAAGGGTATATTGGTCAATTTTGACCCATATTAAAAGTTAATTTAAATCGATTTTTGAACAATTAATAGGTCGATTGCTCGATTGTGAAGAGTAGAAAATTCGACTTGGTCTTTTGACTTTTTTTTGCAAAAAGTCGACTAGTCGATTTTCGTCAATTTAAATTTTATTTTCCCACTTTTTCGTCAAAGATCGATTATTTAACTTTGGCTTCTGTAAAAGTAGATTAATAAATTTTGACCAATATTAACTTGATTAAAAAAAAACACGTAAGGAAAGTCTAAAGTCGGGCGGGGCCGACTATATTATACCCTGCACCACTTTGTAGATCTAAATTTTCGATACCATATCACATCCGTCAAATGTGTTGGGGCTATATATAAAGGTTTGTCCCAAATACATACATTTAAATATCACTCGATCTGGACAGAATTTGATAGACTTCTACAAAATCTATAGACTCAAAATTTAAGTCGGCAAATGCACAAGGGTGGAACACAATGTTAGTAAAAAAAAATATGGGAAGCATTTAAAGCTGAAGCAATTTTAAGGAAACTTCGCAAAAGTTTATTTATGATTTATCGCTCGATATATTTGTATTAGAAGTTTAGGAAAATTTGAGTCATTTTTACAACTTTTCGACTAAGCAGTGGCGATTTTACAAGGAAAATGTTGGTATTTTGACCATTTTTGTCGAAATCAGAAAAACATATATATGGGAGCTCTATCTAAATCTGAACCGATTTCAACCAAATTTGACACGCATCGCTACAATGCTAATTCTACTCCCTGTGCAAAATTTCAACTAAATCGGAGTTAAAAATTGGCATCTGTGGTCATATGAGTGTAAATCGGGCGAAAGCTATATATGGGAGATATATCTAAATCTGAACCGATTTCAACAAAATTTAGCACGCATAGCTACAATGCTAATTCTACTCCCTGTGCAAAATGTCAACTAAATCGGAGCAAAAAATTGGCCTCTGTGGTCATATGAGTGTAAATCGGGCGAAAGCTATATATTGGAGCTATATATAAATCTGAACCGATTTCAACCAAATTTGGCACGCATAGCTACAATGATAATTCTACTCCCTGTGCAAAATTTCAACTAAATCGGAGCAAAAAATTGGCCTCTGTGGTCATATGAGTGTAAATCGAGCGAAAGCTATATATTATAGCTATATATAAATCTGAACCGATTTCAACCAAATTTGGCACGCATAGCTACAATGATAATTCTACTCCCTATGCAAAATTTCAACTAAATCGGTGCAAAAAATTGGCCTCTGTGGTCATATGAGTGTAAATCGGGCGAAAGATATATATGGGAGCTATATCTAAATCTGAACCGATTTCTTCCAAAACCAATAGGGTTCTATTCTGAGCCAAAACACATACTTGTGCCAAATTTGATTGGACTAAAAATGCGACCTAGACTGTGATTACAGAAATGTGTTCACTGAGAGACGGACAGATGGACATGGCTATATCGACTCAGGAGCCCACCCTAAGCATTTTTGCCAATGACACCATGTGTCTATTTCGTCTCCTTCTGGGTGTTGCAAACATATGCACTAACTTATAATACCCTGTTCCACAGTGTGGCGCAGGGTATAATGAAAAGTCGATTATGAAGGTTACAAAGAGTCGTCTTCAGCTTTTCGACTTTTTTGGCAAAGTCGATTTTTAAGATTATACAAAGTCGATTTTGACTTTTCGATTTTTTTGGAGGAAAAAAAATCGATCAGTTGACTTTTGCATCACAAACTTTGATTCGCTTAAGTCTATTTCGAAATAAAATAGATATTCTTGATAAGATTTTAATTCCCCGTTTGATTCCAATCGACTCAAATTATTGTTGAATTTTCAGCACATCATTTTCAGAACAAAAAGCCGATATTGAAAATTACAAATAGCCAATATTTTTCTTTTGGCCATTTTTTATTTAATTTTATTTCTCTTTTTGGAACCAATCAACACAAAATTTTGTTCAGCAAAAAAAGAGAGCTACAACCAACTCCCCTTTAAACTTAAATTCGACTCTTCGACTTTTTCGTCTAAGTTCGATTTTTTCACCTTAGGTCACTATAAAAAGTGGTTCAGCTAGTTTTGACCAATATAAAGATACGATTATCCGATTTTCAAAAATTGTAGAGTCGATTTTGAAGATTAAAAAAAAGTCTGCAACTTGATTTTTTGGCAAAATGTCGATTTGCGACTTTTATTTTAGTTTTCCAGATTTTAATACTCCATTTGAATTCAATCAACACAAAACTTTGTTGAATTTTCAGAACAAAAAGAGCTACATCACACTCCCTTGTCAATTCAAATTCAACTCTTCGCTACTCGTTTTCGTTACAGTTCGATTTGTCGATGTGAGCCACTGTAAAAAGTCGATTAGCATATTTTGCTTTTACCGGCTTTTCAAACAGCCTGATAGTAGATTTTGATGATTAACAAATTGGGGCTACCGTTTCGACTTTTTTTTAGCAAAATGTCGATTTTCAAATTTTGTCATAAAAATGTAAGTGCTGCTTTGAAATAAAATAAATAATCTTGTTTAAATTTTAAATCTTTAATTTAAACCAAAAAGAGCTACATCTCACTCGACTGTGAAATTAAAAAAAATTGACTTTTAACGTTGCGACCTTCGACATTCTGATGAATTTACAGAGCAATGTCTCCCTTGTCAATTCACATTCTTTTTGGTCCAAGTTCGATTAATCGATTTTTGTTAGTAAATGACTCGGTTGTCAAAAAAAAAAAAACAAAAATACACAAAAGTCGATTTTTATGGTTGGAAAAAACTTACTTTGACTTTTCGAAGTTATTTTCATTAAAAGTCGATTTTCGACTTTTATATCCCAAACTTTGACCCACCTCAATCTATTTCGAAATAATATAAAATTTCCTTTATTAGATTTGAATTACCCACTTTGAATCCAATCAACACAATTATCATACCACCCTTCCTATTACGGAGTAAACTACTCCATGCAAATGTATAGTGAACAAGTGTGAATGTGAGTAGTGGTGCAAGGAAATGAAAAACACAGCCAGAAGCATATTAAAGCAAAAACGATTACGACCCCAGTTAAAAACAACAACACCGACGTCAAGTAGAAACCTCTAAAACAAAGAAAACGTGTTTTAAGAACATCCTATAATTTTTGTTGGCGTCACAGATGTCACACATATCCTTAGAAACAGAAAAGCCTCCAACAAATGTGAACACAATCAAATACAAATAGGCTGATGCAGGCAGTAAAATTCTATGGGCACAGCAAAAATTATAATAAAAAAAAAAACAGTGAAGACAATAACAAAACCATAAGAGTACAACGAATGACGAACATAAAACAAAACCGAGAAAACTATGAAAATATATGAAAAGCATGCTGGAAATACAATAAAGGAAAAACAAAGCTATTTAGCTACGAACAAGAGAATGCAAGAGAAACTTTTTAATAATAAAGAGAATGAGAGACTATAATGAAAACTTTTATGGGAATAACAATTCACCACTCTTCTTTTACCGAGAGAGAGAGGGATATGTTCCCTCCCGAATGGTTAAAAGCAAATCAATATGAGAGCTAATGCAAATTATAAAAGCTTGAGAGAAATGTGTATGTGTGTGTGTGTGAGAGAGAGAGTGAGAGACAGTGTAACACTTTGCTTTAACACGTGTTAACTACTAGCCACTAATGACATGCTTTTCTGATTTGTTTTCCTTTTTTTCCTAAAATTTTTAGTGCCTTTCTTCTGTTTTACTTTCGCTTATTTTCTCTGGGTAGCTAGGGTTGCCGATTTGTATAAAATTCCACAGTCGTTTTCACTTCCTATACTAGATTGTAAGCCAATTAAATAGTGCGTAATACATTCATCCATGACACTTAAAAATCGCTTATCTAATATGGAAGATTATATTAAATTTTACGACTAACTTATAAAGTTTTAAGAAAAAAATTTCGATTTAAAAAAAGCTTTAAAAATATTTTTCTTTAAACGTAGGACCCGAATGTTCTAATTGCAATATGATTTTATTATACAAATATTAGTAATTTATAGCTATATATGAATATCTAAAAAATGAGAGAAATCAGGGAATTAGTGCAAGTACTGTGACAAGTCCGTATTTTGCACCAATCTTCGCAGGTGAATCCTTTCACTTCCAAGCCAAAATTATACCATGCCATTCCCATTGTCATTTATTGTCATTCTTATTGCCCTGTTATGTAGATGGATACAATAAAGAGAATAGAATAAAACGAGACATATTGCGAAATTTAAAAATTCACTATTGTCGATTACAGTGTCTCAACAGATAATGGGATAAAGTAATTCCACGTATTTTGCGGACTTCTCTTCTCAAGGTAAGGAGAGTATAATCGTCTTGGCAGTGAGTGCTAGTTTGCAAAAGACTAGTCGTCTATGGCAACCAATGGGTTAAAAAAGAATACACCTTAACAAAACTTTCTATACAAACAACATTCTGACAATATTTTCTATAGAAATACAATTTTGACAAAATATTCTATAGAAATAAAATTTTGCCAAAATATTTCATAGAAATAAATTTTTGACAACATTTTCTATAGAAATAAAATTTTAGCAAAATTTTCTATAGAAATAAAATTTTGAATTTTTTTATAGAAATAAAATTTTTAAAAAATTTTTTATAGAAATAAAATTTTGACAAAATTTTCTATGGAAAAAAATTGACAAAATTTTGTATAGAAGTAAACTAATAAAATTTTGACAAAAATTTTTATAGAAGTAAAATGTAGAAAAAAATTTCTATAGAAATAAAATTCTGACAAGATTTTTTTATAGAAATATAATGTTGACAAAATTTTCTATAGAAATAAAATTTTTACAAAATTTTCTAAAGAAATAAACTTTTGACAAAATTTTCTATAGAAATAAAAATGTGACAAAATTTGCTATAGAAATAAAATGTTGGTAAAATTTTTTATAGAAATAAAATTTTGACAAAATTTGCTATAGAAATAACATTTTGACAA
The DNA here is from genome assembly GCF_050003625.1 of Haematobia irritans. NCBI lineage: Eukaryota > Metazoa > Arthropoda > Insecta > Diptera > Muscidae > Haematobia > Haematobia irritans. The sequence continues at coordinate 165,379,530 of NC_134399.1, read as the reverse complement.
AATTTTTATATAGAAATAAAATTTTGACAAAATTTTCTATGGAAATAAAATTTTGGCTAAATTTTCTATAGCGATAAAATTGAGGCAAAATTTTCCAAAAAATCAATTTTTGGCAACATTTTCTATAGAGATAGAAATGCAATTTTGACAAAATTTTCTATAGCAATAAAATTTGAACAACATGAATATTAAAAAAGTGAGAGAGCTTTGATAAAATTTTCTATAGAAATAAAATTTTGGCAAAATTTGCTATAGAAATAAAATTTTGACAAAATTTTCTATAGAAATAAAATTTTGACAAAATTTTCTATAGAAATAAAATTTTGACAAAATTTTTTTATAGAAATAAAATTTTGGCAAAATTTTCTATAGAGATAAAATTGAGGCAAAATTTTTTATAGAAATAAATTTTTGGCAAAATTTTCTATAAAGATTGAAATACAATTTTGACAAAATTTTCTATAGAACTAAAATTTTGACAAAATTTTCTATAGAAATAAAATTTTGACAAAATTTTCTATAGAAGTAAAATGTTGACAAAATTTTCTATAGAAATAAAATTTTGACAAAAATTTTTATAGAAATACAATTTTGACAAAATTTTCTATAGAAATAAAACTTTGACGAAATTTTCTATAGAAATAAAACTTTGACAAAATGTTCTATAGAAAATAAATTTTGACAAAATTTTCTATAGAAATAAAATATTGACAAAATTTTCTATAGAAATACAATTTTGACAAAATTTTCTATGGAAGTAAAATGTTGACAAAATTTTCTATAGAAATAAAATTTTGAGAAAAATTTTTATAGAAATACAATTTTGACAAAATTTTCTATAGAAATAAAATTTTGACTAAATTTTCTATATAAATGAAATATTGTCAAAAATTGTATAATTAGAAATACAATTTTGACAAAATTTTCTATGGAAGTAAAATGTTGACAAAATTTTCTATAGAAATAAAATTTTGAGAAAAATTTTTATAGAAATACAATTTTGACAAAATTTTCTATAGAAATAAAATTTTGACTAAATTTTCTATATAAATAAAATATTGTCAAAAATTTTCATACTAATAAAATTATTTCAAAATTTTTCTACAGAAATTAAATTTTGACAAAATTTTCTATAGAAATTAAATTTTGACAAAATTTTCTATAGAAACAAAATATTGACAAAATTTTCTATAGAAATAAATTTTTGACAAAATTATCTAAGAAATAAATTTTTGACCAAATTTTCTATAGAAATAACATGTTGACAAAAATTTTTATAGAAATAAAATGTAGAAAAAATTGTCTATAGAAATAAAATTTTGACAAAATTTTTGATAGAAATAGAATATAATTTTGACAAAATTTTCTATAGAAATAATATTTTGACAAAATTTTCTATAGAAATAAATTTTTGACAAAATTTTCTATAGAAATAAATTTTTGACAAAATTTTCTATAGAAATAAACTTTTGACAAAATTTTCTATAGAAATAAGAGTTTGACAAACATTTTTATAGAAATAAAATGTAGAAAACATTTTCTATTGGAATAAAATTTTTTAAAATTTTTTTTTAGAAATAAAATGTTGATAAAATTTTATATAGAAATAAAAATTTGACAAAATTTTCTATAGAAACAAAAAATAGACAACATTTTATATAGAAACAAAATGTTGACAAGATGTTCTATAGAAACAGAACTAAAATGTTGACAAAAATTTCTATAGAAATAAAATTTTGACAAAATTTTCTATACAAATAATATATTGTCAAGATTTTCTATACTAATAAAAATTTTTTATAGAAATAAAATGTAGAAAAAATTTTCGATAGAAATAAAATTTTGACAAAATTTTTTATAGAAATAAAATGTTGACAAAATTTTCTATAGAAATACAATTTTGACAAAATTTTCTATAGAAATAAAATTTTGACAAAAATTTTTATAGAAATAAAATGTTGACAAAATTTTCTATAGAAAAAAAAATTTGATAAAATTTTCTATTTTGTATGAAATAATAATTAATGTTTGTTCTAGGCCATTCTATCAAAGTCTCACTCTTGTTGATGCAAATAAAAATATTTAAAACTTCGACACATTTACAATTCATGGCATATTTATACACTCAAATAAATTGTCGCTATTAGGACTGATAAAAAATATAATAAATAAACTTCTAAACTAAAATAATAAAATATTTCCTTTGAAGAAAAATTTCTTTCATAATAACCTCAAAAATTTGATAAAACACTGCAAAATAAGAGTTTTTGTTGGTAAAATTTTTATCAAATTCTGGTAGATTATTTTTGGTTTGGGTGGCAGCCGTGATGCGATTTCATGAAAGATATAGTCATTAGATGTTGCTACACTAAAAAAAAATTCGTTAAGCCAAAGATTTGTTATCTTTAAAATGCGTGTTTTTCTCAGCATAGAAGACATATTTCTCTAACTTAAATATTTTTCCTTGTCCAAAAATGAAATAAACTTTTCAAAGAAGTGATTTTGTCCTTCTAACCAAGTGATTCGATTTAAAAATAAGTACACAGAAAAAAATTTCCGTAGTTAAACTAACGCTAAATTTAACTTATTTTTATTGTAAAAAAAATTTTTAGTAGTTAAATTTTATTACTTTTTGCGAAATTTTCCACAGCCCAATGCAATTTTCGTTTTGTTAAGTATGTCTCAAATATTTTATGAACTAAACGTGAGTATAAAGTTCGATGGCCGTACACATAAGTTCAATATGAACTAAAGCAAATGAAAATTTTTCGTACGATTCCCACAAATACTAAGAATGAACTACTGTATGGTGAAAATGGTCATGATTTGGCGCCAATGATTTTCTTCTTAACTCTTCGTTAATTTTTTTTCTATAAGAGTGTGTAATTTCGTGAACTGTAGTTAAAAAGTAGAACAGGGCATTAAGTTTTCTTGGTTTTAACAATGCTTTGGGGAAATCTCAAAATGTGTAGCAAAATTTAGTTCAATTTTCGTACGAGTTAGTTTATTCTTCCATAAAACAGTTTACTTTTTTTTGTGTAAAAAGAACTTTTTTCGACTAAGGTCAACTTGGCTTCAATAATTTTGAAAATAATCTTCAAAATTAATGAAATTGTCTTTAAATTTGTTGAGGCTTCAATAATTTTGAAAATAATCTCCAAAATTAATGAAATTGTCTTTTTAATGTTGTTGAGTCTATAGCATAAATTAACACTTTACAGGGCAAATATTTTAAAGGGGGTCTTTCATATCATCAGATACATTAACCAACTTCTTTCAATTAGACTCTATAAAATTGCAAGTTTTCAATTCACTCCCATGCATAGTCAATTAATATGCCAATATTCTATTAATTTGGCAACACTGCACAAATTTCACCTACTGTTGCTGATGTTGTTGTTATTGTTGTTGCTATAGAAATCATTTTTTTGTTTGGTATATTTCACTCTCCTCCGGCAATCGTACGATTGTCGTTGTTGTTTGCTATTGTGGCCTATACTTCGTGTGCTTGTTTGGTTGAATGAATGGCTGATGTGTTGTCATCGTCGTCGTCGTTGTTTGCTATACAGAGGAGAGCTCGCTTGAGTATATGCGGCAGTTGTTGTCGTTTGTCGGTTTATTTTTCAAATGACGAGTCTCAGCTACAAGAGTAGTTGAGTATTCGAGTGTGTGTATGTGTGTTTGTGTAGTAAAGCATTCAAAATAGAGAGAGAGAAAACTTCCGTCTCATTGAATATGGATGGGTGCGAATGTGTGTGTGCGTATGTGTGAATCTGCACGCCACTATGCCATATCATACTGAGTGTTTATGTTGCGACTTTTCGTATTTTCGTTAAGTGTTTTTGCTTTGCCGTAGGTTTTCGGCACCAAAAACTTTTGCTTCATTGCGGTGTTACGTGTTACGTGTATCAGACGCTACGGCGGCGTCAATTTAAGGATTTCTTTGATTTTTTATTTTTCAAAATCACCATTAACTAAAAAAAAAACCAAACAAACTAAACTTAACACACAAACAAACCATAAAATATCTAGTGAAAATAAATACTAAAGAAAATAGAAGCTATCGCAACCAAGTCTATACGATAATGTGAAATTTGCAGCATAGTGCAAAACGATTGACAAAACGGAAGTGCGACCAAAAAATAAATCTAAACAAAAAAAAAGTTTCTTGATAAATTTGCCAATATAAAATCAACAACAAGAAAAATAGGAAGTAAATAGAAATCTTGTGCGTAGAAAATTTTAGCTGAAATTCAAACGAGCCGAATAAAACATACCAAAGAAAATAAAAATAAATTTTAAGCAATTTCAAAAAAAAAAGTGTTAATAATCAATTTTTTCCTCCAATCAAATCCTTGTGCTAATACAAAGGAGAAAGAAAACTGCAATAGTAAAAGGAATCGTTTTGAAACCACATACCCTTCCGCTTCAACACCTTGCACATAAGAAAAAAAAAACAACCAACCAACGCACACCCCCAAATTATATGTGTGTGTGTGTGTAGAAAAAAATCAAGATTGCTGTTAAATGTTTTGAGAAATGGTAAAACCCCCTTCATCACAAACAAACAAAAAAAAAACTAACTAACGAAATATCTCAATGTGAAAAAGGGAATTTTAACCCAAAATAGTAATGAAACAAAAAAAAATCAGAATACAAGGAACTCCTTGGTACCGATTGAAAAAGTGGTCGCTCTTTTTACAGCAACAATAGAAACAAAAATCAATTTTGTTACGTTATGCGTTTGGATATTGTTGGTGGGCTTTTTAGATCTTTTTTTTTTTTTTTTTTTTTTTTTTTTTGGATGGTTTGATATTACCTCTGATGGTACTGCTACTGCTGCTGATGATGATATTGTTGGTGTATTATTTTGTTTTCTTCTCTTCGTCGGTAGTTTTTTTTTTGCGTTCTTCTCATTTCTCTTACTGTTGTCTTCCACACATATATATGTCTATGGTGAATCGTTATGGTCTTTATTCGTCTTCCCTCTATGGCAATCAAAGTCTTATGTTTTTATATTTTGGGTATTGTTATTATTCTTTTTGGCACAGTGGTTTATAATACAAAAAAGAGACATTTATATTTGACTGTGTTAATAGTTAACTTACAAAATCCAGAATATACTTACAAATTTAAATATTGTAAATGATTTTCCTCTAAGGAATTCTATTATCCATTTAAATCAATGAAGTTGAAATTAAATAAAAATATTAATTTAGATACAATAGATAAGTAATATTAAGTTAAAGTACAAAAAACTTGGCTGCGGGGAAAAAGGCCTCACGAAGTAAGGTCCCCAAAATGCAAATTAAATAATATCCTAAATTAGTAATTTTTAATGGTTTCCTTTCCTTAATAAATAATTTTAAAGAAAATATTTTTTTAATTGGTGCTATGGATCATTTATTCCACTTTCAAGTCATAATAAAATATGTCAAAATATTTAAACTCGAATTTAGTATCCACCTTTAAGGGGAAACTATTGTGCCTTGGTTGCAAATTCAACTTCCAAAAAGGATATTGCCTTTGCTCACCTGAGTAATATTTTAGGATAAGTTCTCCTTAAACTGTTCACATACTATTTCTAAAAATTAATTAAAATAAAAATTAATTAATTAATTAATTATGTCATTCTAAATTTTTGAGTCAAAATTAAAAAAAAAAAACAACTAAGAAAAGTCTAAAGTCGGGCGGAGCCGACTATATTATACCCTGCACCACTTTGTAGATCTAAATTTTCGATACCATATCACATCCGTCAAATGTGTTGGGGGCTATATATAAAGGTTTGTCCCAAATACATACAACTAAATTTCACTCGAGAATTTGATAGACTTCTACAAAATCTATAGACTCAAAATTTAAGTCGGCTAATGCACTAGGGTGGAACACAATGTTAGTAAAATATAAGTAAGGAAAGTCTAAGGAAAGGAAAGTCGGGCGGGGCCGACTATATTATACCCTGCACCACTTTGTAGATCTAAATTTTCGATACCATACACATCCGTCAAATGTATTGGGGGCAATATATAAAGGTTTGTCCCAAATACATACATTTAAATATCACTCGAACTGGACAGAATTTGATAGACTCCTACAAAATCTATAGACTCAAAATTTAAGTCGGCTAATGCACTAGGGTGGAACACAATGTTAGTAAAAAAATATGGGAAACATTTAAATCTGAAGCAATTTTAAGGAAACTTCGCAAAAATTTATTTATGATTTATCGCTCGATATATATGTATTAGAAGTTTAGGAAAATTAGAGTAATTTTTACTACTTTTCGACTAAGCAGTGGCGATTTTACAAGGAAAATGTTGGTATTTTGACCATTTCTGTGGAAATCAGAAAAACATATATATGGGAGCTATATCTAAATCTGAACCGTTTTCAACCAAAATTTGCATGCATAGCTACAATGCTAATTCTACTCCCTGTGCAAAATTTCAACTAAATCGGAGCAAAAAATTGGCCTCTGTGGTCATATGAGTGTAAATCGGCCGAAAGCTATATATTGGAGCTATATCTAAATCTGAACCTATTTCAACCAAATTTCGCGCGCATAGCTACAATGCTAATTCTACTCCCTGTGCAAAATTTCAATTAAATCGGAGTAAAAGATTGGCCACTGTGGTCATATGAGTCTAAATCGGACGAAAGATATATATGGGAGCTATATCTAAATCTGAACCGATTTCAATAAAATTTGGCACACTTGACCACACTACAACTTGTATTCTTAGTGCAAAATTTCAACCAAATTGGGGTAAAACTCTGGATTCTGGGACCGTATTAGTCCATATCGAGCAAATGATATATATGGGAGCTATATCTAAATCTGAACCGGTTTCAATAAAATTTGGCACACTTGACTATAGTACTAAATATTCTTCTTGTGCACAATTTCAACCTAATCGGGTAAAACTCTGGCTTATGGGGCCATATAAGTCCATATCGGGCGAAATATCTATATGGGAGCTATATCTAAATCTGAACCGAATTCTTCCAAAATCAATAGGGTTCTAATCAGAACCAAAACACATACTTGTTTCAAATTTGAAGTCGATTGGACTAAAACTGCGACCTAGACTTTGATTACAAAAATGTGTTCACGGACAGACGGACATGGCTATGTCGACTCGGGAGCCCCCCCTCAGCATTTTTGCCAAAGACACCATGGTCTATCTCGTCTCCTTCTGGGTGTTGCAAACATAAGCACTAACCCTGTTCAACAGTGTGGCGCAGGGTATACAAAGGATATTGCCTTTGCTCGTCTAAGCGAAGTTTTTGGATAAGTTCTCCTTAAATTGTTCACACATTATTTCTAAAAATTAAAAATTAATTAATTAATTTATGTCATTCTAAATTTTTGAGATAAAAATTAAAAAAAAAATCTGGGAACAACTTTGGAGAAAATTTTAAACTCCGGTCAAAAGCCTGCTACACAAAAAAAAACCTAATCTGATGCGCTACAATGCTATTCAGAACAAAAAATGTGTATATACAGCTGCCACCATTGTCAAATCCGCAAAATACGAAAATAGGCCCTACTTGAACCCAAAAAGGAAATTCGAGGTTTATTATCATAATGCAAACGGGTCCCAAAAAAACATAAAATATTGGAATTGTGGTTTAGTTAGTAAGGATCAATTTTCACACGGTCTTTTAAAACAAAAGAGAAAACGAACTCTAATTTTATTTTGGGGTCTAATGTTTCGCTTGTTTATTTTCCAGAACCCAAAAAAGCATAGTATCCCTTAAGATGCAAAATGTGGCAGAATGCAAATGGGGCCCCAGGAAAATAAACCACAAAAACCCAAATGAAACAGGGCCACAATTGTGGGGCAACGCTTCGTAATGAATATGAAGGCCATGAAAATGAGCCCCAACAAAATTTTATAATTTATGGTCCTAGAATACCTCTAGATTTCCAATTTCAAGCAAATTGGATAAAAATTACGGATTCTAGAAGCCCAAGAAGTAAATGTGGAGATCGGTCTATATGGCGGCTATATCAAAACATGGACCGATAATCACCATTTTCGGCACATCTCTTTATTTTCTTAGAATATCTCTGGATTTCCAATTTCAGGCAAATTGGGTAAAAAAATACGGATTCTAGAAACCCAAGAAGTATAATCGGGAGATCGGTCTATATGGTGGCTATATCAAACCATGGACCGGTACTCACCATTTTCGGCACATCTCTTTATTTTCCTAGAATACCTCTAGATTTCCAATTTCAGGCAAATTGGGTAAAAACTACGGATTCTAGAAGCCCAAGAAGTAAAATCGGGAGATCGGTCTATATGGGGGCTATATCAAAACATGGACCGATACTCACCATTCTCGGCACACCTCTTTAAGGTCCTCTATCGAATGAAAACTACGGTTTCTAGAAGCTCAAGAGCCCAAATCGGGGGATCGGTTTATATCGGAGCTATATCAAAACCTAGATCGATCCATCCCATTTTTTGCACAACTATTTCTTGTCATAAAATACTTCTAGATATCAAATTTTAGGCAAATCGGATAGTAAATACAGTTTCTAGAATCCCAAGAAATAAAATCTGGAGATCGGTCGATATGGGAGCTGTACGAAAACATGAACCGATAGGGACCATTTTCTACACACCTATTTATGATCCCAAAATACCTCTATATTTCCCATATCAGGTCGTAAATACAGTTTCTAGACGCCCAAGAAGTAAAATCGGGAGATCGGTCTATATGGGGTATATACCAAAAAATGGACCGATACAATCCATTTGCGACACACCAATTTTTGGTCCTAAAATACCTCTAGAGTTTTAATTTCAGGAAAATCAGATAAAACATACAGTTTCTGCAGTTTCGGCGTCTGCCCAAGATGCAAAAAACCGGAAATCGGTCTATATGGGGGCTAAACCAAAACGTGGACCGATAGGCACCATTTTCGGCACACTCTTTGATGGTCCTAAAACACCTATAGATTTCCAATTGTAGGCAAATTGGATAAAAACTACAGTTTTTATAAGCCCAAGACCCCAAATCGAGAGGTCGGTTTATATGGGGACTATATCAAAACTTGGACCGATATAGCCCATCTTCGAACTTGACCTGCGTGAAAACAAAACACGAATCTGTGCCAAATTTCAGGACGATAGCGCCATTATTGTAGGCTGTAGCGTGATTACAACAGACAGACAGACGGACATGCTTATATCGTCTTAGAATTTCTCTCTGATCAAAAATTTATATACTTTATATAGTCGGAAATCTATATTTCGATGTGTTGCAAACGGAATGACAAACTTATTATACCCCCATCACCATTCAATGGTGCGATGCGCGAGCAACTTTTGTTGGATTTTCCTCATCTTGAAACTCCCACACAGTCGACTGCTGTTTACTTAGGACCTTGTACGCGTAAATCTACGATTCATCACCTGTCACAATGTCATAAACGTGTTACGAAGCACTGCGATCGTATATTTGGGTGATTACTATCGACCAATCGACACGAGCCTAATTTTGTTCAATTGACAAATTGTGTGGGATCCACTAATCCCACTAATAATCCCTAAGGTTATTTCAAACTCACGATATGTTACATGACAATCTTGCAAGATCACAGCATCAATGGTTTCTGGATCAACAACTGATTTTGAATGAAGTACGACCTCGGTTGAATTCATCGTACTCTCGTTAAACACAGGTCCTTCACGCTGGTAGCTTCATCGCCAGACATTGAATTAAACTCATTGATGTACTGTTGTTGAGTCAAGAGTTGTATCACTTCTCAAATATCTTCTATACGTCCTGTAAGTTTCCAGAAGACCCTATCAACCAGAAGGGCAGAGTATAAATGCATTATGTACCCTTTCTTATACCGCGATCTAATCTCTGCCGAAGCATATCTCTAATTCGATTAGAAACCCCAAATCTATCACTCTTACAATTTATAAGGTGTGAAGTAATCATGTCAAACTATCAATGATCCTTTTAATACAATTTTCACACACACACACATCATCATCATCATCATCATATCATTTAATCAATTGCAATATTGTATAACAAAAACATTTACCAAGGACCTTTAACAAAGACCAAAAATAATTTGCATTTCTATATAAGCGTGTGTGTGTTTGTTTAGATTTGCGTATGTTCTATAAATAAATTTCAAATTTGATCTTTTGCATTGGGAAATCATAAAGCAAATATTTTGATGGTAAACCTTGTGTAAGACGATATGGGATAGCCAAGTGATAAAAACCAAAAAAAAAAAAAAACTAAATAAACCGCCCGCATCAAAAGGGTTAATGACAAGCATGGCTTATCAGCAGAGGAAAAAATATTTGTTCAAGCTTTCGTTTTTTAAGGCTTCAATGCCATTTTGTGGGTATTTTGGTTTCGTTGTTGTTGTTGTTGATATAGACGATGTTTTCCTAAGGGCATTCCTTCCTTATTTCTTTCCGTTCCATCCATCCATCCATCCGTCCGTCCGGAGGGCTATGAGTTTGTTAAACACACATGCCTATGGTGTTCATTGCCTTAAGGGGTCTTACAATCTTGCTTTGTGACATAATATGGGCAAAGCGTTTTATGGACGAGACGCCTACGACATGGATGAGCTTTTCTTCTCCTTATTGTGTCATTTATTCGAAAACATTTACTCAGGCATTTGAATTCTAGTCCTTGCCGTCGAGGAATCGAAATATCAATGTCTATGTTTAAAATGTCTAAGATGGTATGGTGTTCACACCTTATCTCTAAAACGGAATTTTGTTAAGATTGGTTTTGCACGCCATCACACAGTGATACAAAATGGAAATACTTTGCTCAAGATACTGTAGATTTCGGTGTGGTAACTATTAAAAGAACATTTTGGCCTGTGAAATAAATTGATTCAAAGAAGTAACCGTGAAAATGAACTGGCTTTTTTCCTGAAAATTTTCTTAATTTTATTTTAAAGACATTTTACTTTTTTTTCATCTAAATACGAACTTTTTTTAAACAACAGAAAAATATAAGTAATGTGCTGAACTAACATGACTAGCATTACTAACTCATTTGTCTTTGATGTAATAGTTAAAATGTTCTAAAATAAACATGTAGTAGTTAAAATGTTCTAAAATAAACCTAAATTTTCATTTATGGTAGGTTCACTTGGTGGTAGTTGATGTTTTTTAAGCCATCAACTTTAAAAATCTTTATATCTCGGCGTTAAAGGAGAAAAAATATTAATCAACCAAAATCGTTCTATTGCTTTTCAATAACATTGCCCATTAAGATCTATATACTCTTGCATACCTTTGAATCAATTGTCGTAGCACTATTGCCACTCAGATTGAGGTATCTCCAAACCATACATTCTGAACGCATCAACCGTTTCTTCGGGAATCGTTAAAAGCGTTAACCTTTCATCTTATGTTTGTATGTACCGGAATAACAAGAAGCCATTCGATGCCAAGTCAAGCGGATGATCCATCAAATCGATGTTTTGAATGGTCAAACATGCAGTGTGAGAGATCGAAGAGTCGAGGTGAGTAGTAATCCGTCATCGGCGGTTGCTTTTCCTGATTCCTTGGAAGACAACTGGCAAACAAATTGTACCACTCGAAATTGACTTTTCTGTGTTTTTCTGGTGATACTACTGCGACATGTTCAGTTTTTCCAAAAAAAAAAAACAGGCGATCATTCGCTTGGAAGGATTTTATGCGCGAGCAACTTTTCTTGGACACTGCTCTTTACATTCGGACTCATACGCGTAGATCCACGAGTCGTATATATGTTTCGAATATTTGAAACTGACCCGATTTGTATAATATTTTAGCAGACTTCTACTAAATCTTGGGCACAGCTAATGCCTTGGGCAGAGCTAATGCCTTAGGCACAGTGTGACGCCGGGTATAAATATGGGAAATATTTATAATTTTTTAGGCAATTTCGCAAAAATGCATTTATGCTTCATCATTCGATAAATATGTATTAGAGGTATAGAAAAATTTGAGTCATTTGTACAAGTTTTCGTCTTAACAGTGAGTATCAGTGAGCATCAGTAAGAAATAAAATTTTGAGAAAATTTGCTATAGAAATAAAATATTGAAAAAAATTGCTATAGAACTAAAATGGTGAAAAAGTTTTCTATAGAAATAAAATTTTAACCAAAATATCTAAAGAAATAAAATTTTAACAAAATTTTCTATAGAAATAAAATTTTGACAAAATTTTCTACAGAAATAAAAATTTGCAAAATTTTCTATTGCAATAAAGTTTAGCAAAATTTTCTATAGAAATAACATTTTGACAAAATTTTCTATTGAAATAACAATTTTGCAAAAAATCTATAGAAATAAAATGTTGCAAAAATTTCTACAAAAATATAGTGTTGAAAAGGTTTTTTATATAAATACAATTTTGATCAAAATTACATATAGAAACAATATAGAAATAAAATTTATAAAAATTTATAAAATATATTTTATAGAAATAAAATTTTGCAAAACTTTCTATAGAAATAAAATTTTGACTAAATTTTTTATAGAAATAGAATTTTGACAAAATTGTATATAAAAAAAATTTTAATATATAGTCTATAGAAATAAAATTTTGACTAATTTTTTCTATGATTCATCATTCGATAAATATGTATTAGAGGTATAGAACAATTTGAGTCATCTGTACAAGCTTTCGTCTTAGCAGTAAGCATCAGTGAGCATCAGTAAGAAATAAAATTTTGAGAAAATTTGCTATAGAAATAAAATTTTGAGAAAATTTGCTATAGAAATAAAATGGTGAAAAAGTTTTCTAAAGAAATAAAATTTTGACAAAATTTTCTATAAAAAAATTGCATAATTTTCTGTAGAAATAAATTTTTGCAAAATTTTCTATTGCACTAAAATTTTAACAAAATTTTCTATAGAAATAAAATGTTGACAAAATTTTCTATTGAAATAAAATTTTGACAAAATTGTCTATGGAAATAAGAGTTTGACTAATTTTTTATAGAAATAAAATTTTAACAAAATTTTCTTAAAAAAAATTTGCATAATTTTCTATAGAAATAAAATTTTGACAAATTTTTATTTTTTATTTTGGTCAAAATTTTATTTTTACCAAAATAAAATATCTATAGAAATAAAATTTTAACAAATTTTTCTATTGAAATAAAATTTTAGCAATTTTCTATAGAAACAAAATTTTGAAAATTTTCTATAGAAATAAAATTTTGACAAAATTTTCTATAGAAATAAAATTTGACAAAATTTTCTATAGAAATAAAATTTTGACAAAATTTTCTATAGAAATAAAATGTTGACAAAAATTTTTATAGAAATAAAATTTTGACAAAATTTTCTATTGAAATAAATACTTAGCAATTTTCTATAGAAATAGAATTTTGCAAAATTTTCTATACAAATACAATTTTGACAAAATTTGTTATAGAACTAAAATTTTGACAAAATTGTCTATTGAAATAAAAACTTTGCAATTTTCTATAGAAATAAAATTTTGCAACATTTTGACCAAAATATCTATAGAAATAAAATTTTCCAAAAATTTCTACAGAAATAAAATGTTGAAAAAGTTTTCTATAGAAATAAAATTTTGATCAAAATTTTCTATAGAAATAAATTGTGACAAAATTTTCTATAGAAATGAAATTTTGCATAATTTTCTATTCAGTCCAATGTGGTATCACCATGGACTGAATAGTCTAAGTGAGCCTGATACATCGGGCTGCCACCTAACCTAACCTAACCTAACCTAACCTAACCTAACCTAACCTAACCTCTATGGAAATAAAAATTTGACTACATTTTTTATAGAACTAAAATTTTGCAAAATTTTCTACTGCAATAAAATTTTAACAACATTTTCCATAGAAATAAAATTTTGACAAAATTTTCTATTGAAATAAAAATGTAGCAATTTTCTATAGAAATAAAACTTTGACAAAATTTTCTATACAAATAAAACTTTGACAAAATTTTCTATACAAATAAAATTTTGACCAAATTTTTTATAGAAATAAAATTTTGACCAAAATATCTATAGAAATAAAATTTTAACAAAATTTTCTATAGAAATAAAATTTGTGCAAAATTTTCTATAGAAATAAAATTTTTGCAAAATTTTCTATAGAAGTAAAATTTTGATCAAAATATCTATAGAAATAAAATTTTGACAAAATTTTCTATTGAAATAAAAATTTAACAATTTTCTGTAGAAATAAAATTTTGCAAAATTTTCTATAGAAATAAAATTTTGACAAAATTTTCTATAGAAATACAATTTTGACAACATGTTCTATAGAAAAAAATGGACAAAATTTTCTATAGAAATACAATTTTGAAAAATTGTCTATGGAAATAAAATGTTGACTTATATTTTTATAGAAATAAAATGTTGACAAAATTTTCTATAAAAATAAAATTTTGACAAAATTTTCTATAGAAATAAAATTTTGACAAAATTTTCGATAGAAATAAAATTTTGACAAAATTTTCAATAGAAATAAAATTTTGACAAAATTTTCTATAGAAATAAAATTTTGACAAAATTTTCTATAGAAATAAAATTTTGACAAAATTTTTTATGGAAATAAAATTTTGACAATTTTTCTATAGAAATAAAATTTTGACCAAAATTTTCTATAGAAATAAAATTTTGACAAAATTTTCTTTAGAAATAAAATTTTGAGAAAATTTTTATAAAAATAACATTTCGAGAAAATTTTCTATAGAAATAAAATTTTGACAACATTTTCTATAGAAATAAAATTTTGACAAAATTTTCTATAGAAATACAATTTTGACAACATTTTCTATAGAAAAAAATGGACAAAATTTTCTATAGAAATACAATTTTGACAAAATTGTCTATGGAAATAAAATGTTGACTAATATTTTTATAGAAATAAAATGTTGACAAAATTTTCTATAGAAATAAAATGTTGTAAAAATTTTCTATAGTAATAAATAAAATTCTATAGAAATACAATTTTGAGAAAAATATCTGCCAATAAAATAAAATTTAAAAACATTTTTTTTTAATATTTCAAATAAATTATTATGGTGGTGGGCACTAAAAGAGATCGATTCAGCCCATCTGCTAGTCTAACATTCTAGGAAACATAAAATAATCTCCGTAATTGGATGTTGCTTTTTATTTACAGTCATACCGTACATTGATCGAATGAATAACGCAATGGAAACTAATTTGCGTAAAAACTTATTTCGTTACAAAAATGTGAAGTGTTTTAAAGAATTTAGTTTAGCCGGAGTCGAGCAAAATTTTTACGACTCCGACTCTGCAAAAAAGAGCCTACAGAAATATTGATTATTATTAAAATATATACCAATCGACTTAGGATCTAGACCTTAGTGTTCGTCTGTCTGTCTGTCCATGTATTTGTTGTTCTCGGGATTCCGATCCCAATTATTAACGGATTTTGATGAAATTTGGTTCAGGGCGTTTTTTGGTACAAATTTGGAAAAAATCTGATCAATTTTTTAAGCACCGTTAAAGTACACAAATATTATCCAAATCGGTTCAGATTTATATATAGCTCTCATATATATGAATCGCCAGGATTGTTGAGATTTCCATAGGGTAATACTTGGGACACAACTGGGATCGGGAAATTTCAGGCATGTCGGTTCAGATTTAGATAAATCTTCCATACATATGTACCGCTGTATTTTCCATAGATTAGAAGTGCGAAGCATCATCCACATCGTATGACATTTCGGTTTCTTTCCCAAACATATTTTAGTAATATCCCTCAAATCCTTAGATTTACTAATACAGTAGGTGTAGTTTAGGGTATGAGATAGTCGAACCCGCCTATCTACTTTACTCACTTTTTAACATCCAATAGTTATTGGGGAAAATGTTCATTGTACTAGAATTTTGTTTGTTATAAAAAAAAACAGAAGGAAACATATGCTACGTTTTGCAAGATTTTTCTGGGAAAAATCTGTAGCAAAAACTTAATAATTTTTTTTTTCTATTTGACAAATGTCAAATGTACTCTCTGTCCGTCTCCCCATTTTTGGCAAATCGAAGACTTTACTGGATGTCTTCCACTTTTAAATTAATATCGTAATTTTCCATGCACATCGGAAAAATTGGCATTAAAAAATATTTCCAACGATTGATCTATGCCGCAATCCCGCAGAAACACGATTATATTGTGGTGGTATAAATATATTCAGTTTCCGTATTTCTAAATATGGCTAATTTGTTTAATCGTTAATTTCAAAACACGAAATGCTACACAATCAAGGCTATGATGTTAAATCCTTGTCCTGCCTTTCCAAGTATTGTGGCCTTTTATAGCGGTTGTACTCGTCTCAGATGCATTAATTAAGGTCTACACAATGATTCTGCGATCGATACAGAGCACAAGCTTTTATCCCTGAATATTCAGTAAGAAACGTAATGCAAAAAATTTCTATTCTAGTCCTAAAATAATTTCAGTGTAGTCCCATAACATTTTGTCAAGTTTCTTTTTTTATATATAATGCTGGATAATAACACTTATGTGGAAGAAAGATTTAAGTGACACAGTATTAACTTACTGATTTCCAATTAAGAACACTGTACTCCCTCATTGTACAAGTTTGTCTTGTCTTTTCTTCACTTGTTTGCCAACCAGGTTACACAAAAGCTTTTGCCAAGTTAACTTTGCAAATATTTGAATACCTTTTTTTGTTCTGAAAAATAAGAAGAAAAAACGAATCAAAGACATTATTTATTTAGTTCAAATACCATTTGATTTTCTAAAAAAAATGTCTTCTTTGCAATTGCTTTAATCGTTTTTGACACAGTAATTTATTTCATTGAACACTCGTTTCTCTAAGGAGTTCAATAAAGAATTTATCGATATACAAATACTTTTTAAGAGGGGCGGGCGGTGGTTTCTTGTAACCAACGGATTGAAATCAAGACATATGGTGGCGTATAAGTAATAAATTAGCCATTGTCAATATACAACATACGTCATGGGGAGCTCGTACTCGTTGTCTCACAAGCACAATGTCTACAATGAGATTACATATTTTAAATTGGATCTGCTTAAGATAGACATATGTTTTGCTCTGTAATCGAGGAAGGAAAAAAATCTATAAAGCCCACAAAAAGAATATTTAACACGAATGCAATAAACTGAGGGGAAGAATATTTAACACGAATGCAAACATAGAGGGGAAAATCTACAAAGCCCACAAAAAAAATATCGAGCAATAAATTTCTTTGTAGTAGGTGCGTATTCGAAAGTGTTATTTATATATGAACCCAAATACACTAATGGCATCATATCCTATATAAACTTGACGATACCATATGCTTCGAATGAACTCTATGATAAACAATAACCAAGTAGGGAACAGTTTTCGAATCTCTGGAAGAGCTCATGATATTGACCTATGACTTCTTCATTTAGAGCCAAAAAAAAAAAAAACTTTGTAATAAAACAATTATTTATACAATTAACATTCCATTGATTTCTTCAAAGACGAAGTCTTTATATAAAGAATTTTCTACTCTCCATGTCGAAAATAGTTTTCAGCCCATACAAAGTGTATTGATAACGCAGAAATTATACGGCGATATAGAAATTACGAGTACACTATAGTATTTGAATCTCCCAACTGCCATTTCTATCGTAAACCTAGGTAGTTTTGAGTTTATACGTACTCAGCACGTTTTGACATATGAGCGCTATTAGTCTTGTTTGCACCAGTCGTAAAACTGGGAAAAAAACACGACTAATGTACGCGTTAGAATTGTTGTTGTATCCTGGAAACCAGTTTCTGTAAGTTGTCACATGTTGTAGTTGACTGTAGAAACAAGAAGCATTGTTCGACTGTTCACCACTTAGGTGAATTCCAACAAATTAGCTTTCTAAAAATAAATTTCGTGTTGTTGCATTACTATGTAACAAAACGAAATAAAAATAAGATTAAGGGACTTGTAAGTTATATGAAAAGATGATGTACAGTGGGAGAAAAGATGATTCAATTTGTAAGAGGAAATTTCCCAACTGTTTTTTCCATAAGGAGTTAGCATAAAGGGTCCAAAATTGAGTTATCTCTCCCAGCCAGATCTATACTAAAGGCTGTGGAAAGGTTCATTCGCCCGAACCGAAACATGTACAGTCCAGGCGTGTATAGATTTGTATCTGGCGTTTTCTTTTCAATGGCTCTATTAACCATGTTCCTTAATCTATATCTGTCCATAAAGCTCGAAAAATAATTGTATAATTAGATATAATGCATTTGGACGTCAATTGCCTGTTTCGGTATCAGGCTAACATGGAATATAATGAACATTTTTCTTTAGAAAATTTTGTAACAAAATTATTTCTATAGAACATTTTGTCAATTCTCGTTACGGAGAATTTGTCAAGATTTTATTTTGATAGAGAATTTTGTAAAAATTTTATTTCTATACAAAATTTTGTGCAAATTTTATTTTTATAGAGAATTTTGCCAACATTTTTTTTTTATAGAGAATTTTGTAAATGTTTTATTTCAAGAGAAAAATTTTGGCAAAATTGTATTTCTATAGAATATGTTGTTAAAATTTTATTTTGATAGAAAATTTTGTCAAAACTTTATTTTTATAGAGAATTTTAACAAAATTTTATTTGAATAGAAAATTTGGTCAAAATTTTATTTTTAAAGAAAAAATTTATTCTTTTTTAGACAGTTTTGTCAAAATTGTATTCCTATAGAAAAGGTTATCAAAATTTTTTAAGTTAAAAGATGTATGTCTCAACCTTAAAGATATATCTCAAAATGTTATTTCTATAGAAAATTTTGTCAAATAATTATTTCTGTGGAAATATTTGTCAAAATTTTATTTCTATAGAAAATTTTGTCATCTTTAAAAAAAAAATGTTGTCAACATTTTATTTCTATGGAAAATTTTGTCAAAATTTTATTTTAATAGAAAATGTTGGCAAAATTTTATTTCTATGGAAAATTTTGTCAAAATTTTATTGATATAGCAAATTTTGTCAATTTTTTTTCTGTAGCAAATTTTGTCACAATTTTATTTCTAAAGAAAATTATGTAATCATTTTAAAAGAAAAAATTTCTTTAGAACATTTTGTAAAAAATTTATTTCTATAGAACTTTTTTTATGGAGAATTTGTCAATATTTTATTTTGATAGAGAATTTTGTAAAAATTTTATTTCTATAGAAAATTTTGTACAAATTTTATTTCTATACAGAATTTTTCCAACATTTTATTTTTATAGAGAATTTTGTCAAAGTTTTATTTTTCTAGAGAATTTTTTCAAAATTGTATTTCTATAGAATATGTTGTCAAAATTTTATTTCTATGGAAAATTTTGTCAAAATTGTATTTTTGCAGAAAATTTATCAAAATTTTATTTCTATAAAATTTTTATTTTTTTAGGCAATTTTGTCAAAATGTAGTGCTATAGCAATTTTTTTTTAATTTATTTTTATGGGAAATTTTGTCAAAATGTTATTTCTACAGAAAATCTTGTCAACATTTTATTCCTACAAAAAATTTTGCCAGAAATGTATTTCTTTGTTATTTGCCCCATAGCTGCACTGAAAAAAATATTGTCGTGAGGTCAAAGATTTCATGTCTTTAAAATACGAATACAAATTTTGCTTAGCATAGAAGACGCATTTCTCTAAAATAAAGTTATTTTCCTTGTCCAAAAGTCGATAAACTTTTCAATGAAGTATTGTCCTTATAATTAAGTGATTTGACTTAAAAATGGGTATCTTAACATCAAAGAAAAAATGTATAGGCTAAGGTCAACTTGACTTTAATAATTCCGAAAAATTCTTTAAATTTAATGAAATTGTCTTTAAATTTGTTGTCTTTTTGCATCTTGACTACAAAGCAAAAAATTGTTCAAATATAGGACATGTTTTTCAAAACTTTATTTTAAAGAAGTTTTTTACTTCAAACATAGCATAATTTCTACTGGAAGTCGAGTCTTAATTTGGAAAATAAAGTTGCCGTTAACTCAGTTTTAAAGGTCTTTGATAGCATATGAAGAAAAAAAGCTGAGAAAGCGAAAAATTAAAATTTGCTTCCTAAAAGCAAGTACACAAAACCTAAATTTAAAAGAGAATTGTGTCTTAAAAGTACCCTTACTTGTATTCTCCGCTTCTTTGGCTCGGAATCAATACCACATTTTTTAAAGTAAAGACGAAATCTTTGGAACCGAGTATGCTTTTTTTTCAGTGTGTAGAGGAATATTTTGGGAAATCTACAAAAACATCTAGAATTCAACCAAACTACCAAACAGTAATAAATCTACCTTTTTTGGTAGAATTCTACCAACTGTGGCAATCGTGCTTTGTAACCCAAAAAATTCGCGAAATATTTTGTTTTTGATACAAACGGAATAGTTTATATCACCCTGATTTATCCTATGGAGGATAAGATTTTTAAAAATTTATCAAAACGTCGAGAATTCTACCAATCTACCAAACTGTAAAAAATCTACCATTTTGTGGTAGAATACTATCAATTGTCTCAACCATTATAGAAGCCATGTACGTTTTTATTTATTTATTTATTACATTTACAATAAAATAATAAATATAATTGTAAGCTTTGACTGCTAGGGTCTTAAGCTTGTGTATATTTTTAGACCACATAGATATTTACCAAAATTGTTTTATATATTTTTTAATATATCAGAATACCTTGAAATATACTGATACCAGAATTTTATATTTTAAATTTCTGGAAGCCGAATTATTTGTTTTTAATTTTGCTTTTTTTAGCGATGACTTTATAGACTTGTGTTTTAATTTAATTTATTTAACAAGGAAGCCGATTTACCTGTCAGTTCAATTATAGAGTTCTTTTGGACCCCTAAAATTCTAAGGTTGATAGGGGTGCAATTTTGTGCTCTTTTGGACACATACATAAATATGGCAAATAACATAATTTATATGGGTCCACTTTAACCCCTTTCACTACAAAATGACAAACGGAATGGTATAAACAAATTATATTTAGTTACCTTATACTAACACCTCAGTAATGCTGGTGACATTTCTGAGGGTTTCATAGCTTATCTAAGTGGTTTCACTGGAATGTGGAACGCCGTTCGGACTCGGCTATAAAAAGGAGGTCCCTTGTCATTGAGCTTAACATGGAATCGGGCATCACTCAGTGATAAGAGAGAAGTTCACCACTATGGTATCACAATGGACTGAATAGTCTAAGTGAGCCTGATACATCGGGCTGCCACATAACCTAACCTAACCTACCTTATACTAAGTCGACTCCGGAGTCGTTGTCAATCAAACTTGGCTAACTCCATCCATCACTTCAACACTTTAATTGCAATTCATGAGGTTATCAAGAAAATATGGTAGGTGATTCGATTATTTAAAATTTCGTGAAAAATATATGTTCCTTCATAATACCATCCTCTAACTACTACACCTAATAATCTCAAAAATTTAAATTTTTCTTCAATACAAAAATAAGATATCTTACGTTATATTTGAAAGATGTATATTTGTAATTAAACAAATTTGTAATAATATTGTAATAATTATATTCACATTTAACGCAACATTTCATGGCAAAGGAAGGAATTGCGAAATTAATCTCATATTAAAATATAAACCATCACATTATACCCTCAATTTAACTAATTTAAAAAACAATTATCGGATAAGCCTTACGGAACTTTTGAAAAAAAAAAACGAATAAAAATCAAACAAAGGCAATCTGGAGAATATTAAATATATAATTGTTCTTAGAAGTTCATTGAAATTCTCAACCCTCAAAAAAAAAAAGAAAACACAAAAAATCCACACAAAATTTAACACCTTTAAGTCGACCAAACAAAACCCCAACATCGCCAAAAAAAGACCTTTAAATCATATTGCAAAAAAAATGAACACAGGAATAAATAAAACAAAAGGAAACACTTTGAGATATTTAAGAAGGTGGGAAAAAGCAGTCATAATTCGTTTATGAATACTTTATGACCTCACTAACACCACCACCACCACCGTCACTGTCATCGTCATCATAAGCCAGGTACTAAAGGAACACAAGAAACAATAAAGTGGAAGCTCTCCCCGCTATCGTCTAGCCCCAAAAAAATACGTTTATAAATGTTAAGGGAAAATAAAAGGAAAAACTAAGAAAATCCATATGCTTTGCTTTTCTTCTAGAGTTTATTGTCTTACTACCTCTCTCTCTCTCCCACCATTCCCACACGCTTAGTCACTCCCAGTTTGGTTGAAATTAAGGAGTAACGAATTTCATGGTCCCGTTAAATAATAAAATTTTTTTGTTGGCCGCAACAATTCTTGCAATTAACCAACGCCAACCCTTGGCTGGTATTGCATTGGTTTGTGGCATGGATTTTTTGTGGTGCGGTAAAATTACGAGCTTCGTTGAATAATGAGGTAAACGTGCTCTTGCAAAACTTATGATTCTATTAAATACATATTGTAGGATTTATTTTTAAGATCATGGGTTATATTATTTTTATTTATTGCCTGTGGGTAATGAAAACTATCATAAAACCCTGGGGTTAAGTACAATGTAATGTGACTCAGAATTTAATTTTATGGTAATTCATTTGAATATGTTTGGCATTTAATAGGTATTCTCTTATAAAACAAAGGGGAATTTTATGAATTTATGATCATCCTTATATTTCTTATATTAAATTAAATTTACTTAAATTTAATTTTATAAATCAAAAAGATTATATTAAATTTGATTAAATAAATAAATAATGCAAAAATCTACCACACATCTAAAGAATAAGCGAGTGTTGCCTTTTATATTTCGGGATTAAAAAACAAACAAAACAAGTATATATGGCCGTAAGTTCGGCCAGGCCGAATCTTATGTACCCTCCACTATGGATTGCGTAGAAACTTCTACGAAAGACAGTCATCCACAATCGAATTACTTGGGTTGTTAAAACTTCTTAACATCGTTTTCTAAATTGTGAGTTAGTCCATACGTGGTAGGGAGCCAGAATTGAAATATAGGGGTCGCTTATATGGGGGCTATATACAATTATGAACTTGATATGGGCCAATTTTTATGTGATTGGGGATCGATTTGTCTGAGGGCTATATATAACTATAGACCGATATGGACCTAGTTAGGCATGGTTGTTAACGGCCATATACTAGCACAATGTACCAAAATTCAACTGACTCGGATGCAATTTGCTCCTCCAAGAGGCTCCAAAACCAAATCTCGGGATCGGTTTATATGGGGGCTATATATGATTATGGACTGATATGGACCACTTTCGGCATGGCTGTTAAATATCATATACTACCACCAGGTACCAAATTTAAACCACATCGGGAGCCACCGTGGTGCAATGGTTAGCATGCCCGCCTTGCATACACAAGGTCGTGGGTTCGATTCCTGCTTCGACCGAACACCAAAAAGTTTTTCAGCGGTGGATTATTCCACCTCAGTAATGCTGGTGACATTTCTGAGGGTTTCAAAGCTTCTCTAAGTGGTTTCACTGCAATGTGGAACGCCGTTCGGACTCGGGTATAAAAAGGAGGTCCCTTATCATTGAACTTAATATGGAATCGGGCAGCAATCAGTGATAAGAGAGAAGTTCACCAATGTGGTATCACAATGGACTGAATAGTCTAAGTGAGCCTGATACATCGGGCTGCCACCTAACCTAAACCTAAACCTAACCATATCAGATGAATTTAGCTTCTCCAAAAGACACCGGAGGTCAAATTTGGTGATCGGTTTATATGGGGGCTATATATAATTATTGACCGATTTCGACCAATTTTTGAGGTCATATATTAACACCATGTACCAAATTTCAACCGGATCGGATGAAATTTGCTTCTCTTAGAGGTTCCGCAAGCCAAATCGGGGAATCGGTTTATATGGCGGTTATATATAATTATGGACCGATATGGACCAATTTCTGCATGGTTGTTAGAGATCATGTGCTGATACCATGTACCAAATTTCAGCCAGATCGGAAGAAATTTGCTTCTCTTAGAGTCCCCGCAAGCCAAATTTGGGGGTCCGTTTATATGGGGGCTATACGTTAAAGTGGACCGATATGGCCCATTTGCAATACCATCCAACCTACATCAATAACAACTACTTGTGCCAAGTCGATAGCGTGTTTCGTTCGGAAGTTAGCGTGATTTCAACAGACGGACGGACGGACGGACATGCTCAGATCGACTCAGAATTTTACCACGACCCAGAATATATATATTTTATGAGGTCTTAGATCAATATTTCGTTGTGTTACAAACGGAATGAAAAAGTTAATATACCCCCCATCCTATGGTGGAGGGTATAAAAATGATCATTTAAAGGAGTCTCTGGATGACGGTGATACGGTCAAAATTTGGTCAAGGGAAAACGCGTGTAAATCGGTGAAATCGTTTATTTAAAGAATCAAATTAAATTTCTTTTTCAAGTTCAATTAGTATAAAATTCAGGAAAAATATTCAGTTAGGCTTTCGCTTTTCCAAATCCGAATTGCCGGGCCTCACGCTTGACACCTGCCATCAGATTTTGTACAGCCATCTTGTCCACCTTCTTCGCCGCAGAAAGCCAGTTTGCCTTGAACTGCTGCTCGTCCTTAGCAGTTTTTTGGTCTTCTTTCGGTTCCGCTTGACAATAGCCCAGCATTTCTCAATTGGGCGGAGCTCTGGCGCCCTTGGGAACCACTCTTGTCCTTGGGAACCACCTGCACGTTGTTGGCGGCGTACCACTCCATGGCCTTTTTACCGTAATGGCAAGATGCCAAATCCGGCCAAAACAGTACGGAACAACCGTGTTTCTTTAGGAGAGACAGCAGACGTTTATTCAAACACTCTTTCACGTAAATTTCTTGGTTGACAGTCCCGGAAGCTATGGAAATGCTGCTTTTCAAGCCACAGGTATAGATGGCTTGCCAAACCAGGTATTTCTTTGCGAACTTTGACAGTTTTATGTGCTTGAAAATATCTGCTACCTTTCTCCCTTTCTTTTTGCCGTATAAAACTCCTGCTTGTAGTCGGCTTTGACGTAGGTTTCGTCGCCCATTACCACGAAGTCAAACTTCGTCAGCATTGTCGTGTACAGCCTCCGGGATCGCGCTATGGCCGTCGTATTTTGTTTATCATCGCGATTTAGAGTCACTACCTTCTTGTAAGTCGATAGTCCGGCTCGTTTTTTGGTTCGATGCACGGTTGTAGACGATACACCCAGCTTATTTGAGGCATCTCGGAGATAGAGGTTAGGGTTTCGCTTGAAACTACCGGCAACACTTTTTGTCGTCTCAGCGGCTTTAACGTTTCAGTAAAGCGGAGTCGACTGTATACGTTTTCACACTATCTTATATGAAATATTATATATATATGTATATATATATATATATATATATATATATATATATATATATATATATATATATATATATATATATATATATATATATATATATATATATATATATATATATATATATA